>NC_087358.1:18125061-18428091 GCF_030014295.1 Loxodonta africana | reverse complement strand
CGTGGAGGCAGCGTGGCGACGCGGCTGGCAGGATGAGAAGTCCCCGGGAGGCAGCGACTGATTTTGGAGCCGGGAGTGCAGCGTCCCAGCAGGGGAACCTTGACGCTGGGCTTTGGACTGGCAGCGAAGGATCTGACCATGGCTTCAGTGGGCCAGACCCTCGGGGGCAATCTCCACACAGCCAGTACACATAGGTGACATGCCCCTCGGGAATCTCAGATAAAATAGTCATTCCAAGCAAGATAAGCAACTGTGGCTATATACCGAGGTGCTACCCTCCTATTTCTCTGAACCCTCCCCCACCCTTCCCAGACGGCTTCGTTAACATTGGAATTTCCTGGGCCAGAGGGAGAACGGCTCCAGCTCCGCGGCGGCTTTGCTCCCCCCCTTTTTTTTTGGTCTTTTCCTAACCCATTCTTCCGACCTGAGAGAAGGAACCACAAAAATCCCAGGGACCAAAAATCCATTCCTAATTGGACTAAAAACGCAGAACCAGCTCCAGCCAAGCATATATGATGCAAATCTCAGACTTTCATCCTTACAGGGAACAAGGTGGCGGTTATAATCCAAAGGCTGTTCTGATAGGGATCTGACTGCATTTTTTTTTTAGCGGATTTTCTGGAAAAACAAGTTTCCCAGGTCTGATATCTCTGCTTATTCAACAGAGCCCTAACTGACTCAAAACAGGGAACTGAGGGCTGAAGCTCCCCCCAGACCACCTAGCCTGTTGCCTTAGGGGTCTAAGGAGGGTGACATCTCCCAATCAGTAGAGGTACTTGCATTGGGGGCCTAAGGTACAGCTGCAGTGCCCTCCCACCAAGGTGCTATGGGAATAGAGACACACCTACCTCACTGACACTTGGGGGAAGACTGTCAGCATCCTGCCCCCCCGGAGGGTGAAGCCCAGCTGCTAATAGAATCTGGTGCACACAACTATCACCACTACTTCTTGAGGTGAATAGGTGTTAGGGTGCAGTACACACTTGATGACCCAAAATCAGATTCTACTCAAGAATAGTGAATAGACTCAGGCATATATATCTGGCAACAGACCAAACCAGCTGGTAATAGGTCATAAGTAAGTCAAGGGCTACAAGAAACAAGACGGCACAATCTAGTACCCCATCCACATATATTGAAAGAAAACAACACAAGGTAAGACTCAGTGAGCAATTATAGAATAAACCACTACTATAATTTAGTTTTTTTTTTTTTTTTATAACTTAGTGATGGCTCAGAGACAGCAGTCGATATCAAACCACATAAAGAAGCAGACCATGACTGCTTCTACAACCCCCCAAACAAAAGAATCAAAATCTTTCCCAAATGAAGATACAATCCTGGAATTATCAGATACAGAATATAAAAAACTAATTTACAGAATGCTTCAAGACATCAGGGATGACCTCAGAAATGAAATAAGGCAAACTGCAGAAAAAGCCAAGGAACACACTGATAAAACAGTTGAAGTACTCAAAAAGATTATTCAAGAACATAGTGGAAAAATTAATAAGTTGCAAGAATCCATAGAGAGACAGCATGTAGAAATACAAAAGATTAACAATAAAATTACAGAATTAGACAATGCAATAGGAAGTCGGAGGAGCAGAATCGAGCAATTAGAATGCAGAGTGGGACATCTGGAGGACCAGGGAATTAACACCAACATAGCTGAAAAAAAATCAGATAAAAGAATTAAAAAAAATGAAGAAACCCTAAGAATCATGTGGGACTCTATCAAGAAGGATAACTTGAGTGTGATTGGAGTCCCAGAACAGGGAGGGAGGACAGAAAACACAGAGAAAATAGTTGAAGATCTCCTGACAGAAAACTTCCCTGACATCATGAAAGACGAAAGGATATCTATCCAAGATGCTCATCGAACCTCATTTAAGATTGATCCAAAAAGGAAATCACCAAGATATATTATCATCAAACTTGCCAAAACCAAAGATAAAGAGAAAATTTTAAAAGCAGCCAGGGAGAAAAGAAAGGTCTCCTTCAAGGGAGAATCAATAAGAATAAGTTCAGACTACTCAGCAGAAACCATGCAGGCAAGAAGGCAATGGGATAACATATACAGAGCACTGAAGGAGAAAAACTGTCAGCTAAGGATGATATATCCAGCAAAACTCTCTCTGAAATATGAAGGTGAAATTAAGATATTTACAGATAAACACAAGCTTAGAGAATTTGCAAAAACTAAATCAAAGCTACAAGAAATACTAAAGGAAATCGGTCAGAAAACCAATAATCTCAGATACCAGCACAACACAAGGTCACAAAGCAGAACATCCTGATATCAACTCAAATAGGGAAATCACAAAAACAAATTAAGATTAATTAAAAAAAAATGCTCATAACAGGAAATCATTGAAGTCAAAATGTAAAAGATCACAATAATCAAAAAGAGGGACTAAATACAGGTGGCATTGAACTGCCGTATGGAGAGTGATACAAGGCGATATAGAACAATACGAGTTAGGTTTTTACTTAGAAAAATAGGGGTAAATATTAAGGTAACCACAAAGAGGCATAACAACACCATAACTCAAGATAAAAGCCAAGAAAAACGTAACGACTCAACAAACATAAAGTCAAACACTACGAAAATGAGGATCTCGCAATTTACTAAGAAAAACGTCTCAGCACAAAAAAGTAACTGGAAAAATGAAATTGTCAACAACACACATAAAAAGGCATCAAAATGACAACACTAAGCACTTATTTATCTATAATTACGCTGAATGTAAATGGACTAAATGCACCAATAAAGAGACAGAGAATCTCGGACTGGATAAAGAAACATGATCCGTCTATATGCTGCCTACAAGAGACACAACTTAGACTTAGAGACACAAACAAACTAAAACTCAAAGGATGGAAAAAATATATCAAGAAAACAATAAGCAAAAAAGAAGAGGAGAAGCCATATTAATTTCTGACAAAATAGACTTCAGACTTAAATCCACCACAAAAGATAAAGAAGGACAGTACATAATGATAAAAGGGACAATTGATCAGGAAGACATAACCATATTAAATATTTATGCACCCAATGACAGGGCTGCAAGATACATAAATCAAATTTTAACACAACTGAAAAGTGAGATAGACACCTCCACAATTATAGTAGGAGACTTCAACCCACCACTTTTGGAGAAGGACAGGACATCCAGTAAGAAGCTCAATAGAGACACGGAAGACCTACTTACAACAATCAACCAACTTGACCTCATTGCCTTATACAGAACTCTCCACCCAACTGCTGCAAA
This sequence comes from Loxodonta africana, assembly GCF_030014295.1. NCBI lineage: Eukaryota > Metazoa > Chordata > Mammalia > Proboscidea > Elephantidae > Loxodonta > Loxodonta africana. The sequence continues at coordinate 18,424,816 of NC_087358.1, read as the reverse complement.
ATATACTTTTTTTTCTAGCGCACATGGAACATTCTCTAGAATAGACCACATATTAGGTCATAAAACAAACCTTTGCAGAATCCAAAACATCGAAATATTACAAAGTATCTTCTCAGACCACAAGGCAATAAAACTAGAAATCAATAACACAAAAATTAGGGAAAAGAAATCAAATACTTGGAAAATGAACAATACCCTCCTGAAAAAAGACTGGGATATAGAAGACATCAAGGAGGGAATAAGGAAATTCATAGAATGCAACGAGAATGAAAATACTTCTTATCAAAACCTCTGGGACACAGCAAAAGCAGTGCTCAGAGGCCAATTTATATCGATAAATGCACACATACAAAAAGAAGAAAGAGCCAAAACTAGAGAACTGTCCCTAGAACTTGAACAAATAGAAAGTGAGCAACAAAAGAATCCATCAGGCACCAGAAGAAAAAAAATAATAAAAATTGGAGCTGAACTAAATGAATTAGAGAACAGAAAAACAATTGAAAGAATTAACAAAGCCAAAAGCTGGTTCTTTGAAAAAATTAACAAAATTGATAAACCATTGGCTAGACTGACTAAAGAAATACAGGAAAGGAAACAAATAACCCAAATAAGAAATGAGAACGGCCACATCACAAGAGACCCAACTGAAATTAAAAAATCATATCAGATTATCACGAAAAATTGTACTCTAACAAATTTGCAAACCTAGAAGAAATGGATGAATTCCTGGAAAAACACTACCTACCTAAACTAACACAATCAGAAGTAGAACAACTAAATAGACCCATAACAAAAAAAGAGATTGAAACGGTAATCAAAAAACTCCCAACAAAAAAAGAGCCCTGGCCTGGACGGCTTCACTGCAGAGTTCTACCAAACTTTCAGAGAAGAGTTGACACCACTACTACTGAAGGTATTTCAAAGCATAGAAAATGACGGAATACTACCCAACTCATTTTATGAAGCCACCATCTCCCTGATACCAAAACCAGGTAAAGACATTACAAAAAAAGAAAATTACAGACCTATATTCCTCATGAACATAGATGCAAAAATCCTCAACAAAATTCTAGCCAACAGAATTCAACAACATATCAAAAAAATAATTCTCCCCTACCCAGTGGGATTTATACCAGGTATGCAAGGCTGGTTTAATATTAGAAAAACCATTAATGTAATCCATCACATAAATAAAACAAAAGACAAAAACCACATGATCTTATCAATTGATGCAGAAAAGACATTTGACAAAGTCCAACACCCATTTATGATAAAAACTCTCACCAAAATAGGAATTGAAGGAAAATTCCTCAACATAATAAAGGGCATCTATGCAAAGCCAACAGCCAACATCATTCTAAATGGAGAGAACCTGAAAGCATTTCCCTTGAGAACGGGAACCAGACAAGGACGCCCTTTATCACCGCTCTTATTCAACATTGTGCTAGAAGTCCTAGCCAGGGCAATTGGGCTAGACAAAGAAATAAAAGGCATCTGGATTGGCAAGGAAGAAGTAAAATTATCTCTATTTGCAGATGACATGATCTTATACACAGAAAACCCTAAGGAATCCTCCAGAAAACTACTGAAACTAATAGAAGAGTTTGGCAGAGTCTCAGGTTATAAGATAAACATACAAAAATCACTTGGATTCCTCTACATCAACAAAAAGAACATCGAAGAGGAAATCACCAAATCAATACCATTCACAGTAGCCCCCAAGAAGATAAAATACTTAGGAATAAATCTTACCAAGGATGTAAAAGACCTATACAAAGAAAACTACAAAGCTCTACTACAAGAAATTCAAAAGGACATGATCAAGTGGAAAAACATACCTTGCTCATGGATAGGAAGACTTAACATAGTAAAAATGTCTATTCTACCAAAAGCCATCTATACATACAATGCACTTCCGATCCAAATTCCAGTGTCATTTTTTAAGGTGATAGAGAAACAAACCACCAACTTCATATGGAAGGGAAAGAAGCCTCGGATAAGCAAAGCATTGCTGAAAAAGAAGAAGAAAGTGGGAGGCCTCACTCTACCTGATTTCAGAAGCTATTATACAGCCACAGTAGTCAAAACAGCCTGGTATTGGTATAACAACAGGAACAGACCATTGGAACAGAGTTGAGAACCCAGATATAAATCCATCCACATATGAGCAGCTGATATTTGACAAAGGCCCAGTGTCAGTTAATTGGGGAAAAGAGAGTCTTTTTAACAAATGGTGCTGGCATAACTGGATATCCATTTGCAAAAATATGAAACAGGACCCATACCTCACACCAAGCACAAAAACTAACTCCAAGTGGATCAAAGAACTAAACATAAAGACTAAAACAATAAAGATCATGGAAGAAAAAATAGGGACAACGTTAGGAGCCCTAATACATGGCATAAACAGAATACAAAACATTACCAAAAATGACGAAGAGAAACCAGATAACTGGGAGCTTCTAAAAATCAAACACCTATGCTCATCTAAAGACTTCACCAGAAGAGTAAAAAGACCACCTACAGACTGGGAAAGAATTTTCAGCTATGACATCTCCGACCAGTGCCTGATCTCTAAAATCTACATGATTCTGTCAAAACTCAACCACAAAAAGACAAACAACCCAATCAAGAAGTGGGCAAAGGAGATGAACACACACTTCACTAAAGAAGATATTCAGGCAGCTAACAGATACATGAGAAAATGCTCTCGATCATTAGCCATTAGAGAAATGCAAATTCAAACCACAATGAGATTCTATCTCACTCCAACAAGGCTGGCATTAATCCAAAAAACACAAAATAATAAATGTTGGAGAGGCTGCGGAGAGATTGGAACTCTTATACACTGCTGGTGGGAATGTAAAATGGTACAACCACTTTGGAAATCTATCTGGCGTTATCTTAAACAGTTAGAAATAGAACTACCATACAACCCAGAAATCCCACTCCTCGGAATATACCCTAGAGAAATAAGAGCCTTCACACAAACAGATATATGCACACCCATGTTTATTGCAGCTCTGTTTACAATAGCAAAAGGCTGGAAGCAACCAAGGTGTCCATCAACGGATGAATGGGTAAATAAATTGTGGTATATTTACACAATGGAATACTACTCATCGATAAAGAACAGTGACAAATCTGTGAAACATTTCATAACATGGAGGAACCTGGAAGGCATTATGCTGAGCGAAATTAGTCAGAGGCAAAAGGCCAAATATTGTATAAGACCACTATTATAAGATCTTGAGAAATAGTATAAACTGAGAAGAACACATACTTTTGTGGTTATGAGGAGGGGAGGGAGGGAGGGAGAGGGTTTTTTATTGATTAATTAGTAGATAAGAACTGCTTTAGGTGAAGGGAAGGACAACACTCAATACATGGAAGGTCAGCTCAACTGAACTGGACCAAAAGCAAAGAAGTTTCTGGGATAAAATGAATGCTTCAAAGGTCAGCGGAGCAAGGGCGGGGGTTTGGGGACCGTGGTTTAAGGGGACTTCTAAGTCAATTGGCAAAATAATTCTATGATGAAAACATTCTGCATCCCACTTTGAAATGTGGCGTCTGGGGTCTTAAATGCTAACAAGCGGCCATCTAAGATGCATCAATTGGTCTCAACCCACCTGGAGCAAAGGAGAATGAAGAACACCAAGGTCACATGACAACTAAGAGCCCAAGAGACAGAAAGGGCCACATGACCCAGAGACCTACATCATCCTGAGACCAGAAGAACTAGTTGGTGCCCGGCCGCAATCAATGACTGCCCTGACAGGGAGCAGAACAGAGAACCCCTGAGGGAGCAGGAGATTAGTGGGATGCAGACCCCAAATTCTCATAAAAAGACCATACTTAATGGTCTGACTGAGACTAGAGGAATCTCAGCGGTCATGGTCCCCAAACCTTCTGTTGGCACAGGACAGGAACCATCCCCGAAGACAACTCATTAGACATGAAAGGGACTGGACAGTGGGTAGGAGAGAGATGCTGATGAAGAGTGAGCTAATGATATCAGGTGGACACTTGAGACTGTGTTGGCATCTCCTGTCTGGAGGGGGGATGGGAGGATAGAGAGAGTTGGAAGCTGGCAAAATTGTCACGAAAGGAGAGACTGGAAGGGCTGACTCATTAGGGGGAGAGCAAGTGGAAGTACGGAGTAAGATGTATATAAACTTATATGTGACAATCTGACTTGATTTGTAAACGTTCACTTGAAGCTCAATAAAATTTAATAAAAAAAATGAGACTAAATGGGCACACCAGCCCAGGGTCAAGGACAAGAAGGCAGGAGGGGACAGGAAAGCTGGTAATAGGGAACCCAAAGTTGAGAAGGAAAAGTGTTGACATGTTGTGGATTTGGTAACCAATGTCACAAAATGATGTGTGTACTAATTATTTAATGAGAAGCTAGTTTATTCTGTAAACCTTCATCTAAATTACAATAATAAAAAATTAAAAAAAAAAAAAAAAGACCAGACTTTATGGTCTGACTGAGACTAGAAGGACCCCAGTGGTCATGGTCCCCGAACCTTCTGTTGGCCCAGGACAGGAGCCATTCCAGAAGCCAGCTCGTCAGACATGGATTGGACTGGACAATGGGTAGTAGAGGGATGCTGGTGAGGAGTGAGCTACTTGGATCAGGTGGACACTTGAGACTATGTTGGCACCTCCTGACTGGTGGGGAGATGGGAGGGTAGAGGGGCTTAGAAGCTTTCAAAATGGACACGGAAAAAGAGAGTGGAAGTAGGGAGCAGGCTGTCTCATTAGGGGGGAGAGTAATTGGGGGCATGTAGCAAGGTGTATAGGAAACCCTGGTGGAGTAGTGGTTAAGTGTTACAGCTGCTAACCAAAAGGTCAGCGGGTCGAATCCACCTAGGTGCTCCTTGGAAACTCTATGGGGCAGTTCCACTTTGCCCTATAGGGTCCCTATGAGTCGGAATTGACTCAACGGCAGTGGGTTTAGTTTTGGTAGCAAGGTGTATATAAGTTTTTATGAGAGAGACTGACTTGATTTGTAAACTTTCTCTTAAAGCAAAATAAAAATTAAAAAAAAAAAAAAAACTCATGAAAAGGTTTACACACAGGAAGAAACAATCCTTGATGGTTACGAGGGAGGCTAAGGATGTGGTGGGAAAAACACTAACTAGAAAATAAATACATGGCAACGCTGAAGAAGGGTAAGGCAGTACACACTGCTGGGGAAGTCAGCACAATTTGACCAAGGCAAAGTCATAGAAGCTTCAGACTGCCTGAGGGACTGAGTTACCAGGCTGAAGGCTGGGGATCATGGTCTCAGGAAGCGTCTAGCTCAATTGGCATAACATAATCAATAAAGAAAACGTTCTTCATCCTACTTTGCTAAGTAGCATCTGGGGTCTTAAAACCTTGTGAACAACCATCCGAGATATGTCTACTGGTCCCATCCTGTCTGGAACAAGGGAGAATGAAGAAAACCAAAGACACAAGGGATAAATTAATCCAAAGGACTAATGGACCACCGTTAGCACAACCTCCACCAGACTGAGTCCAGCACAACTAAATGGTGCCCAGCTATCACCACCTACTGCTCTGAAAGGGATGACAATAGAGGGTCCCGGACAGGGTGGGAGATAAATGTAGAACAAAATTTAAGCTCACAAAAACAAAACAAAACAAAAAAAAAAAAACACCAGGTTTACTAATCTAAGAGAGGCTGGGGAAACCCTGAGAATATGGCCCCCGGACACTCTTTCAACTTACTGCAGAAGTCACTCCTGAGGTTCACCCTTCAGCCCAAGATTAGACAGGTATATAAAACAAACAATAATACATGCAGTTCAATCATGTATATGAGACTGAATGGGCACACCTGCCCAGCGGCAAGGACAAGAAGGCAGGAAGAGACAGGAAAAATGGGTGAATGGAAATGGGGAACAGGAGGCCTAGAAGGGGAGAATGTTGATAGGTCAAGGGATTAGCAACCAATGTCATGAAACAGTATGTGTATTAATTGTTTAATGAGAAACTAATTTGTTCTGTAAACTTTCACCTAAAGCATACACACACACTCAAAGGCTTTTGGGTAGTTGTATATTTTAAGAAAGGAAGAAAGTGTCAAAAGTGCTCAAAGATTTTGAGCCAAACCATTCATTCAGTTGAAGCAATATAGTCTTTTAATTCCTATATGTTTTGGGTAGATATAAAGTCCAAATCACAAACTTGATCTTAACTCATTAAATTTGTTCTCAACTCATTAAAATCTTGCCACACACTAAATTTTTAGTCTCTTGAAACGTGGTCTCTATTTTCCCTCCTGTGTGAAAAATGTTATCTTATTTTTTTTTTAAAACATTTTATTGTGCTTTAGGTGAAAGTGTACATAGTGAATTAATTTTCTTATCAATGATTCTTACACAAATTGTTTTATGATTCTGGTTGCAATCCCTGCAATGTGTCAGCACTCTCCCCATTTCCTCCCTGGGTTCCTCATTTTCATTAGTCCAGTTTCCTTGTCCCTGACTGTCTTCTCATCTTTGGTTTTGGGCAAATGTTGTCGTTTTGGTCTTGTATAGTCGATTGTTCTAAAGAGTACATTCTTTACAAATATTAGTGTTTATTTTACTTCTTCTAAGACAGATTTGTTCTTTCCTTTGGCCCACCCAAAACCCACAGGACGTGGTATATTCAATATTCTTCGCCAATACCACAATTCAAAGGCATCAATTCTTCTTCGGTCTTCCTTAATCATTGTCCAGCTTTCACATGCATATGATGCAATTGAAAATACCATGGCTTGAGTCAGGCGCACCTTAGTCTTAGAAGTACAACCGGAATGCTCCTTAGAACCAAGGATGGCGAGACTGCGCCTTATATACTTTGGACATGTCAGGAGGAATGAGTCCCTGGAGAAAGACATCATTCTTGGTGGAGTACAGGGTCAGTGGAAAAGAGGAAGACCCTCAACAAGGTGGATCGACACAATGGCTGCAACAATGAGCTCAACCATAACAATTGCGAGGATGGCTCAGGACTGGGCAGTGTTTCATTCTGTTGTGCATAGGGTCGCTATGAGTCGAAAACAACTCGATGGCACCTAACATAAACAACAATGTTTATTTTATGTTGTTCTTACTATTAGGTGCTGTCGAGTTGATTGCGACTCATAGTGACCCAACGTACAACAGAACAAAACACTGCCCCGTCCTGCACCATTCTCACAATCCTTATTATTCTTGAGCTCTTTATTCCAGCCACTGTGTCAATCAATTTTGTTGAGGGTTTTCCTTCCTTTGAACTTCTACTTTTCCAAGAATGATGTCCTTCTTCACAGACTTGTCCCTCCTGATAACATGTTTATTTTATATCCCCATCTATCATTTGGCTGAAAGGTGGCCTTCAGGAATGTCTGTAATTTCAAGTTAGAAAGATGTCTTAGGGCAATCATCTCAGGAGAAAAAAATGTTTTCTTAAAGATAACTTTTCTCAGTCCATTTTTTCTTTCTCTGTAAAACAATCTCTTTCATAATATGCAATTTTCCTTATAATCTTTACTCTCTGCTTTTTCTTGGTGGTTCCTTTTCTTTGAATGCCTTAATGTAGGAGCATCTGACAGATTGCTTATACCAGAATTTGCTTCCCTATCTTTCATTTCTTCCATAACCACTACAAATTTTCAATTACAGTAGTTAAGTAAATTATTCTTGAATCTCCATCTCCAGCCATACATAGCCTATCTTTTCTCATATTTCTATATTTTTCCTATATATTTGCACATGGAGGTCGTTATAGAAATTCAATACCAGCATTGAATTCTTATAACACAATCTAATAATCATAGCTTGAATTTCTGGCAGTTCCCTGTTGCTGTACTGCTGCAACCACTTTTGAATGATTTTCAGCAAAATTTTACTTGTGTGTGATATTAACGATATTGTTCATTAATTCCACATTGATTTGGATCACCTTTGTTTGGAATGGGTACAAATATGTACCTCTTCCAGTCGGTAGGCCAGGTAGCTGTCTGCTAAATTTCTTAGCATAGATGAGTGAGCACTTCCAGCACTGCATCTGTTTGTTGAAATATCTCAAATGGTATTCTGTCAATTCCTGAAGCCTTGTTTTTTGCCAATGCCTTCAGTGGAGCTTGTACTTTTTCTTTCAGTAACATTGGTTCTTGGTCATATGCTACCTCCTGAAGTGGTTGAATGTCGACCAATTCTTTTTGGTATCATGACACTGTGTATTCATTCCTTCCATCCTCTCTTGATGCTTTCTGGTTCATTTAATATTTACCTCAGGACTGCAGGACCAGGCAGCGTTTTGTTCTGTTGTACATAGAGGCCCTATAAGTTGGAATTGACTTGACGGCACCTAACACAAACAACAATAACAATTATCATGGACTGATTTATCAACTTGAGAATTTAGGTTTCTAGTAGAAGTTCCTTGTAAATCACCTCTGTTTAGAAAAATTAGAATAAATAGGTACTGTTTTTGATGGCATTAAACCAAATAAAGTAGATAATCAAGCAGGAACAAAGGTATTTTCTTAGCTATATAACAAGTTATTCCAAAATTTACCAGCTTAAAACAACAAATGTTTATTGTCTCACAGTTTCCGTGGATCAGGAAATTGGGAGTTGCCCAGATAGTTGGTTCTGGATCAGGATCTCTAATGAGGTTGTAGTCAGCTTGACCAGGGCTGCAGTCATTAAATGACTTGACTGGAGCTGGCAGGTCTGCTTCCAAGATAGCTCACTCTCATGGCTATTGGCAGGAGGGCTCAGTTCCTGACCTTGGACTGCTCGAGTGTCATTTTAGCTGGCTTTATTTATTTATTTGCCCAGAGTTTAAGTGATATAAGAGAACGAAAAAGAGGAAACAATGCCTTTTATGATCTAATCCAGCTTGAATTTCTGGCAGTTCCCTACCGATACACTGCTGCTGCCTCCTTTGGAATGATTTTCAGCAAAATTTTACTTGTGTGTAATATTAACGATATTGCTTAATAATTTCTGCATTCAACTGGATTACTTTTCTTGGGAATGAGTATAAATATGAATCTCTTCCAATAGGTTGGCCAGGTCTGTCTTTCAAATTTCTTAGCATAGATTAGTAAGCTCTTTCAGCGCTGCATCCACTTGTTGAAACATCTCAATTGTTATTCTTTAAATTCCTGGAGCCTTGTTTATTGCCAGTATCTTCAGTGCACCTTGGACCCCTTCTTTTAGTACCATCTTGTTTCTGACCATATGCTACCTCCTGAAATGGCTGAACTTCAACCAGTTCTTTCTGGTATAGTGACTCTGTGTATTCCTTCCATATTCTCTTGATGCTTCTTGAGTCGTTTAATATTTTTCCCACAGAATCCTTCAATATTGCAATTCAAGACTTGAATTTTTTCTTCAATTCTTTCAGCTTGAGAAATCCTGAGTGTGCTCTTCCTTTTTGGTTTTCTATCTCCAGGTCTTTGAACATATCATTATAATACTTTGCCTTCTTGAGCCACCCTTTGAAATCTCTTCAGCTCTTTTACTTCATCATTTCTTCTTTCTGCTTTAGCTACTCGATGCTCAAGAGCAAGTTTCAGAGTCTCTCCTGACATCCATTTTGGCCTTATCTTTCTACTTGTATTAACTGGTCTTCCTTGTAGGCATATCGATGTTATTCCGTCACTGACAGTGTTGTGCTTCAGGATAGATCTTGCAGCATTCTTTTTGACGATGAATGCAATGCCATTCCTCTTCAAGTTGTCATTCCTGGCACAGTAGACCATATGATAGTATGATTCAAAATGCCCAATGCCAGTCTTCAGCTCACTAATGCCTAGGATATTCATGTTTATGCATTCTATTTCATTTTTGATGATTTCCAATTTTCCTAGATTCATACTTTGTACATTCCATATTCCTATTATTGATGTATGTTTACAGCTGTTTCTTCTCATCTTGAGTCATGCCACATCAACAAATTAAGGTCCCAAAAGCTCGACTCCATCCACATCATTAGGGCGGACAAGGCAGCTCTTCCCCAGTCATGTTTTCAGTGCCTTTCTACCTGAGAGGCTTATCTTCTGTCACTATATCAGACAATATTCCACTGCTATTCATAAGATTTTCACTGGATAGTTCTTTTCAGAAGTACACTGCTGGGTCCTTCTTCCCAGTCTGTCTGTCTTAGTCTAGAAGCTCAGCTGAAACGCATCCGCCATGGATGACCCTGACTGTATTTGAATTACAGTGTCATAGCTTCCAACATCACAACAATGCACAAGCCCCCACAGTATGAATGACAGATGTGTGGGGGCCCTGTCCCTGGTAACCATTAATAACCTTTGGTTTCCATACTTTTACCTTTTCTTGTCTTTTTATGTAGGTGAGGTCATGCAATGTTTGTCCTTTTGAGACTGACTTACATCACTCAGCATAATGTCTTTAGGCTTCACCCATATTGTAGCACGTATCCACCATTTCTCCTACTGGCTGAGTAGTATTCCATTGTATGTATGTACCACATTTTGTTCATCCATTCATCGGTTTATGGCCATTAAGGTTATTTCCATCTTTTGCTATTATGAATAGTGCCATAATGAACATTGGTACACAAGTCTCTGAGTTTCTAGTTTCAAGTCTTTTGGGTATATACCTAGGAGTGGGATTTCTGGGTCATATGGTATTTCTATTTTTAGTTTTTTTGAGGAACCGCCACATTGCTTTGCACAACATCTATACCATTTTGCATTCCCACGAGCAATGAATAACGGTTCCAATTTCCTCACATCCTTGCCAACATTTGTTTTTTTTGTTTTTTTTCCTTAGCTATCCTAGTAGTAGTGAAACAGAATCTCATTGTGGTTTTGGTTTGCATCTCTCTGATGACTAGTGATGTTCAGCATTTTTTCATGTGTTTGGTGGCCATTTGAAAGTCTTGTTTGGTAAAAGGTCTATTCAAGTCCTTTGCCCATTTTATAATTGGGTTATTTGTCTTTTTGTTGTTAAGTTGTCGATGTTTTATATGTATTTTGGTTATTAGATTCTTACTGAATATATGGTTTCCGAAGATAGCCCTTCTTTTCACTTCTTTGGTAAGTTTTTTGATGAGAAAAGATTTTGATTTTTTTGAGGTTCCATTTATTTATTTTGTCTTTTGCTGTTTGTGCTTTTTTGTTGTTAGATAATCCATTGTTAAAATCTAGGCCCAACAGCTTTGCCCCTGCATTTTCTTCTAAGAATTTTACGGTTTTAGTTTGCACATTTAGGTACTTAATCCATTTTGAGTTTGTTTTTGAGGATGGGATTAGGTATAGATTCTGTTTCATTTTTTCTGCATGTGGAAATTGAATTTTCCGAGCACCATTTATTGAAGAGACTTTTCTTTCCTCACTGAATGGACTTAGCCCTTGTCAAAAATGACTTGACCACAGATGCATGGTTTTATTTCTGGACTCTCAATTCTATCCCATGGTGTATACCAGGCTGTTTTGATTACCGTAGCTGCATAATATGTTTTAAAATCAGGAAGTGTGAGTCTTCTTATTTGAACTATATTTTTATACATTTTAGGATGGAGGAGACTGAGATAACTTTATAAGGGATTGATATCATATGCTTGGACAGAAATTTCTCAATAACAAATTTAAGACTTGATAACTCTGAATTTTGAAGTATCTTTGACAATATCTACTTAGTTATATGGAAACTCTGGTGGCATAGTGGTGAAGTGCTACAGCTGCTAACCAAAGGGTCGGCAGTTCGAATCTGCCAGGCGCTCCTTGGATACTCTATGGGGCAGTTCTACTGGGTCCTATAGGGTCACTATGAATCGGAATCGACTCGACGGCACTGGGGTTTTCTGGGTTACTTAGTTATATAGAATAGAATAAATAACATTTACTTACCTCCCTGTCCAGTGACTTTTCTTGGTTTTTGAGTATGGAGATAAAGGAGGCATAGTTAAAAACAGACAAAGAAAAATAATTAGAGGCTTATAATTATAAAAATATTAAATATCTGTATAATGGACAATACATAAGAATAAGTAAGATTAAAATGCATATTACCTACAGTAAAACTTAAAAATATGTAAGCATATATATGACAATTAAAATATATCCTGAAAAGTGTAAACAAGGAGTTAATAAAAGATAAAGCAATTACTCAATACTTACTATTAAGTTTCAATACTTACTATTAAGATTAAAAAAATGCTATTCATTTTTAAAGTCTTATTTTCAAACAACTTCAAACTTCTAGAAAAGTTGCAAGTATAACACAAAATTTATTTTCTTCTAAAACTTTTGGGAGTAGATTGCTGGTCTCATGTCATATTATTCTCAACTTCTTTAACATGTATCAGTTCAGAGTTAGAATTCTTGCCTTCAGTGTGGGAGACCTGGGTTTATTCCCAGCCAATGCACCTCACGTGCAGCTACCTCTCATCTGTCAGTAGAGGCTTTTGTGTTGCTATGATGCTAAAAAGGTTTCAATGGAGCTTCCAGACCAAGACAGACTAGGAAGAAATGCTTAGCGATCCACTTCTGAAAATCAGCCAATGAAAATCCTGTGGATCACTACTGTTCTACCCATTTTGCCTCGGGTTGACACAAGTCAAGGCTGACTCTATGGCAGCTAATAACAACGATAACCACCACCACCTATAAAGTACATGCTTCCCCATAACCACAATTCAACAGTCAATTCAGAGTATTAGCATTGATACATTAAGCCATTAAATCTTTAGATCCCACTCAAGTTTGGTCAATTATCTTAATACTGTTCTTTGTGGTGTAGTGATCAGGTTCAGAATCACTCATTACATTTAGTTGTCCTGACTCTTTAGTCTGCTTTGGCCTGGGATATTTTTGTGTTTTCTTGCCTTTCACGAACTTGAAATATTTGAAGATTATAAGAAAATCATTTTGCAGAATATTCCTCAATCTGGGTTTTCCTGATCCTTCCTCATGATTGGAAACAGATTATAGATCTTTTCCAGGAGTATCCCAGAAGCAATGCTGAATTCTCTTTGCATCCTATTAGGTGTATATGAATTCAATTATCCCTATTATTGATTGTGATCTCTTTGATCAGTTGATTAAGGTTGTGTTTTCCAGACTTCTCCACTATAAAATGATTCTTCTTTTGTAATTAATAAGTATTTTGTAGAAAGGTACATTGAAGCTATACAAATATCTAAGTTCCTCATCAAACTTTCAGTGTATTCATTTTGTTTATTTATATCAGTATGAACTCATGTTTTCTTATTTTATTCCATGGGTATAAATCCATTATTATCATTGTTTATTTGTCCAGTGGGAGAGCCCCTTCAAGTTGTTTCATCAACCTTCTTACCTTTTGTGATTTCTCACCCTATTCTTGTTCCAACATCCAGCTCTGGTAATCCACACTCATCCTCTGTGCCTTCCACCCCAGCGCCACTAGTACACATGCCTTTCTTGCTGTGTGCCACTTAATAGTTTCGGAATTGAAATGTTTAGCAAGGGAAAGAAAGGTAATGAGAAAGGGAGGAGAAAGAGAAACTGTTTTTATTTTTAAGTTAAATATGCTTTTTATTGCTGTGTTTAGAAAGTTAAATACTATTTTAAGAGCTTTTGTATACATTTACAATGTAGTGAATACAGTGGTGTGGTCATTGTAGTGTCGTGGTGATGTGTGTGTATTTTCTCCCAAAAAGAATAAGTCAGAACTGCCAATATTCCATTATTAAGGCTTATAGGACTAAAATTTGAGGTTAGAAAGGTTGTTTGTTATCACTGAGTCTCTTCTAACTCATGGAGACCCCAAGCGTGCATGGAGGGTAGAACCGTTCCATAGGGTTTTCAAGGCTATGACTTTTGGAAAGCAGACCACCAGCCCTTACTTCCACGGTATCTCTTGGTAGGTTTAAACTGCCAACTTCTCAGTTAGTAGTTCAGGGCTTAACCATTTGTGCCACCCAGAGACGCCTTAGAAAGATACTACCTGTTCCTTATATTAATAGAACCATCTTCCCACTAATATTTTAGAAACAAAAGAATCATATTTGAATTCTCTTCCTTTCTTAACTCACACAAAATCTGTTAAGTTCATGTTTTCAATATTTTTTTATACCTCTTGTTATTTTTAATTCCTTTCTGTGTTCTCTTTCTGAACAATTCTTCCTTCTTGTTTGTCACAATGTAATTAGTCTATGCTTTCCTGTTACAGGCTCTGCCAAATTAATCGTTCTCCCTTCCCCATTGCCAGGAGAATAGAAGCCTTCTACAACTTTTAGGGTCTCTTTTCTAACCTACTTTTCCAATCTTCTCTTTCCCACTCTTTACTTTCAAAATATGTCACTCCAGCTAAAGTAGGATTTACTGTTCCTTTTGTAAATCCTTGGATTTCCAGCTCTTGGCTTTTCTATCTTCCATTTTCACCAGTGGAATCATCTTTTTTTAATGCTCCATTTGCTTGGATACTCCCCAGCATTTAAAGCCCAGCTCAAATGCAAATGAAATATCACATGAGACCCCCGAGTAGAAGTGAATCTGGCCAATTCTTAACCAAGTGGCATGTATTATTTTCTACCGCATATATATATATTTTTAATTTATCAAAATCTTAGCAGTTATAATGTGCCACCCACTATTCTAAGGACTTGCAAGTACTCACTAATTCAGTCTTCAAAACAACCCTTAAAGTAAGAACTTTCATTTTAAAGATTAGGAAATAAGCCACAGAATTCTTAAACAATTTGCCGTGGTCCCACAGCTATTAAGCAGAAATCCAGTATTTTAACACAGTCTGACTTCTGAGATCATGTATTTAAATTTTGTGATGTGAGGTTGATACTACTTTTTCATATTTTTATTTCTACAAGTATAAAAAGGGAAAACCTATTGTTTTTGTTGCCTAGTGTGTCATAACAACAAAAAAATACTACAAGTGAGCAACTTTAAAGCATAGAAGTTTATTTTCTCAAAGTTCTGGAGGCTAAAAGTTCAAATTAGGTCATGCAATTTCCTTCTGTAGCCCTCTTTCCTAGTTTCTGGTGTCGACTGGCAATCCTTGGTGTTCCTTTGCTTGTAGACCATCTTCTGATGGCATCTGCCTTTCTCCAACGTGTGTGTGTGTATTTCTGTATCTACTTTGCTCTTTTTATAAAACACCTCTCAGAATGTCTAGGTTTGGAACTACCCTATTGGAGCCCTGGTGGTGCAGTGGTTGAGAGCTCAGGCTGCTAACCCAAAGGTCGGCAGTTTGAATCCACCAGCAGCTCCTTTGAAACCCTATGGGGCAGTTCTACTCTGTCCTATAAGGCCACTATGAGTCAGAATCCACTCGATGGCAAGGGGTTTGGTTTAGTATTCTGATATGGTTTCATTAACATAACAAAAGAAAACTCCTGCTTCCAAACAGAGTCCTATTTACAAGTACAAGTGTTAGGGCTTCCACATATACATTTTTAGGGAACAGAATTCAGTTATTGTAACCCATGTATCAGCCATTTTTCCCTATAGCTATATTACATTTATAAAGCATTCCTTAAATATTGGTATAATAAACAAAAGTCCTAACATTTATTGAGCACCGATTATAGGGAAGCAATAATACTATGCCGTTTGTATTTATCAGCTTACATAGTGTTTCAGTAGCTCGAACAAAAGGTACTGTTATAATAAGTCTCAAGCCACTTCTTCTTTCACATCTGCCCCAGGAAGAGCAGATTGAGGATAATTTGAGTATATGATTTCCAAAGCCCTGGTGGGCAAAGCACTGGACTGCTAAACACAAGGTGGGTGGTTCAAACCCATAGGCAGCATCTCTGGAGAAAAGGCCTGGTGATCTGCTCCCATAAAAGTTATAGCCTAGAAAACCCTACAGAGAAGTTCTACTCTGTCAAGTAAACTTGCTATGAGTCAGAATCAACTCCAAACACCATCACCACAACAAATGCTTTGAATAGCTTGAATAGATTGTTTCATCCAAGTCTGGAGACAGTTGTGTAAATTGAAGAATAGCATCTCTACTTACAGATAGGAAACAAGTTCAAGAAGTTTAGCTAAACTGCCAAGATCACACATTTATAAGGAGCACATCTTGGATTTTAACTCTATTTTCTGACTCTCAAATATGAATTTCACTTTATCTTGTCTCTTTCCCACACACATGCTCCACAAATGGAAAAAGGAAGAAATTGTGCTCAGGGATGCCTTTCTCAAGGTGTCCTTTGGGGAACTAAGATCATAAGCAATGCATTAGTGATCAAGGAAAATACTTCATCAAGTTCATACATAAAAGAGTGATGTTTCTACAGAGAACAAACATGGGAATCTCTCTTTTCTCCAGGTTTGGGTATTAGGTCAAAAATAAAAAGACATATATAAGACCTCTATGAGAAGCTTGATCAAATATTTCCTATGCCACAGAAGGTATTAGTGGTTTTAAAGGAGTGAAAATAAGCTATATCCAAAATAATGAAGACTGTAGCTATGAAGATGTGGTTGATTGTATCATCTAATTTCTCAGAATTTTATCTTGCAAGTCAATTAATTGGTGAACAAGAAATACCTCTGTACTTCTTTGAAGATATGATTTGGCAAAAGAAAAGCATATCAGCCAAATTGATTCAATTGTTAAAGAAAAATGAGAAAGAAACTGAATAATATAGCAAGAACAGCGGACTTGATTTCTAAACTTTATAGCTATCATAATTAAAAAAGAAAATAAAGATTATGGCTAAGAGCTACTAAGAATGCAATATCAACATTTTATACTTCTTAAATGCTTCCTTCACGGTAATGACTTTCGGCATATATTCTACCCAAAGCCAAATGTGTATCACGCACTTTCGTTAAAAAACACTGCCTCACTGAATCTCGAAGAAGGAATAAAAGGGGCCAAACTCCTCAACTACCATGAGACCAGAACTAGATGGTGCAAATTACCACTACTGACTATTCTAATCAGGGCCACAAGGGGTGGACCCTGAAAGAATGGAGAAAAATATGGAATGGACTTCAATTTTCTTGAAAAAAAAAATTACTGGACTGGTTGAGGCTAGAGGACTCCACAAGACTATTGCCCTGAGATACGGTTCAAACCTGAACTGAAACTAACCCCTGAGGTCACCATGTTGCTAAAGAACTGATTGGTTCACAGAATAATGAATATCACCCGTTAAGTACCGTCCTCCTTTTAAAAAAATCACTTATTTGAGACCAAATGGTCAACAATCACTTTAAAATAAAGATGAGAATATAAAGGGCAAGTAAACTCGATTAATGGAAATGGAACAACCAGAACAGAAATAATGAGAATGCTCATGTGGTATGAAGAATGTAACCAATGTCACTCAACAATTTGTGTAGAAATAGTTGAATGGAAACATAACTGCTAAGTAAACCTTCACCGAAAATACAGTGAAATTTTTTTTTAGAAAGTGGCCAAACTCACTCCTTGGTTGTTATATATATATATCTCCAGTGCAAAGAGATTGACCTTAAACTTTTATCTATATACTTTAAAAAAAAAAAAATCTCGGTTAACATTTATTTTGGATAAGAAGTCTTGCCTTACCCTGTACAATCCTACCTGCAAATCTGACCTAGGTGGTTTGTTTCATGCCCACCTGACCACTTTTACACAAGAAGGATATGGAACCTGTCTTCACGGTCACAGGACAAGCAGGTAAATTATATTAATTGGCACCACTTTGCTCCCATTCTTTAGAAAAAGTTGAGGAAGAAAATGAGCAAAGACAGTAATAAAAATTGAGTGTGGAGTCCGCTGGCTGTTGCACACCTAAGGCACCAGAACTGAATTGTTTTACTATGAAAAATCTAACTATATGAAAAGTAATATATTATCATGTTAATTCTAGTTAATTCTTAAGTCAAACTCAATTTTACTCCTATAATTAAGAGAATATTAAAAAGCAAATTTTTAAGCATGACATTAACTAGGATCGTTTATAATATCAAGAGACCAGAATATGTGCTATTCAATAGTAAACCCAAATTTGTCATTTGTTTTGTATGCATAGTCTGGCTTTCAAACTTCTTATGCTGCTATATTCATTATTCAGGCCAAATTTTACACAGCAGCCCAGTGTACAAATAAATAGAAGCAGAAATACTCTGTTCAAGAGATGGATCGAGAAGGCTGCCTAGAGGTTTTCCCACTCAAAGACTCATGGTTCCCAAATCACTTTAAACAGAAAAATAAAATAAAAAAATAAACCTTTGAATTTGGTCAGAATAAAATTGGGGCCTAACTTTGCAATTCCAGTTTCAAGCTATGAAAATCAGGGAAAATTATTTAATTTCTTTGAGATATGACTTACATACAAATTGGAAATCTAACAAATGAATTTCATTTGAAAATAAAATTAAATCATATTTTTGAAAGTACTTTGTATATTGTAAGGTATATATAAGTGTATGTTATAATCATTAATATGCTGAATTTCAATTTTAATTGAGTATATGTACTATTTTAATTCATATTCTGCAATTCAGAACTCTTTCTTCCTCCTCCTACCAAAAAAAAAAAAAATTAGATTGTCATGTACTTTCAGATGCCAAGTAAATCTAAAATAGTTGTCAATATCTGTCAATAGCTGGGACTTCCACTTTTCAGACGGAAAATGAGAGAAAATTCTTGGTACAAGATATTCATGCTCACCACTGATTAAATCATTCTCTGCTAGCTATTGCTTAATAAGATGTAATACTGCACCTACTGATATGTTAGAACTTAATGTATTTCATGGAGTCCTGGTGGCACAGTGGTTAAGAGTTCAGGCTGCTAACCAAAAGGTTGGCAGTCGAAATCCACCTCCTGCTCCTTAGAAACTGTGTGCGGCCCTTCTACTCTATCCTATAAATTCGTAAGTATCTACATTCTTTTGAAGCAGACAGCATAAGCAGTTGACGGAGTAGATAATTCTACCCTCATATTTTGACATAAATCTTTTCTAGAGGATAGATTCCTCATGAGATGATAGAACCAATAAAACATCTTTTAGGACAATTCCACTTACAATGTGATCTCACATTATAGACCTTGAAGAAAGATATTTCAGAGAGGTGCCGTGGTCAACGTTGTTTGAACTATGACGCCTAAATATGTGATTAATGTCATACCAAGTGAGAATGCCTGCTATTTAATGTTTTATGTCCAATGTCTTCCTTGCTGGCTGGCATGGGCTTGTTGACCTCAGAAAAGTAGAAAGAAAATTATCCCAATAGAAGCTTAGGGATATTACTGCGGATGTGATATTTGAAAAAGACAAGAAGAATGAGTGGTTAAAAGCTGAAAGCTCAGCAAGTATAAAAGATTTTAACTTCACAGAATGTTTTTCATGACTGCATTTAAGAAAGAATACTTGAAGTTACTTTAATTATTAAAAACAACACTCCTCTGACAATTAAAAGACACGATATTATTTTTGTTACTTTTTCTCCAAGAGGGAAATAGGCATTGGACTCTTAAGGAATGAAGTTGGGACACTGTAAATGTAAGTACAGTCTTTTTGAGGAAAATGTTAATAAGAAGACTATCTTGACATTTTATTTTCATACATGAACAAACATTATAATTTAACCAGGCTAAGTTTCTGTTATTTGTCTCTGATAACACTTCTTGTAAGTCTTGTGCCTTAACAGAAATGAGTTTCATAATAGGCTATAATATGATCCCAAGCTTAAAGCAATTTTATTTGTACATATCCATAATGGGAAACCCTGGCAGCATAGTGGTTAGTGTTACGGCTGCTAACCAAAAGGTCGGCAGTTTGGATCCAACAGGTGTTCCTTAGAAACTATATGGGGCAGTTCTATTCTCTCGTATAGGGTCACCATGAGTCAGAATCGACCCGATGGCAATGGGTTTTGTTTTGTTTTTTTTTTTTGATTTCCATAATGCATTACTATCCTTACAGATGTTTAGGAAATAGTTAGCAGTACACGTTTTAGTGCATTAGCCCATGTAATTAGACAATGGATATGATGGATGTGTAATTTGAAAACAGAACTCCTCATTTCCTTTTAAAACAAAGAAAACAAATCTTCCCTTCTAATGCCCAATTTCAAAACCTAGAATTTGTTTAACGTTGTTAATTAAATCACTTAAGTTTCTGTCCAACCCTGTAAAGACTTTATTTCAATCTATTCAATAAATAAAAAAAAGTGGTTTTGGTAATGAAATAAAAATTGCAAAAGTAGTAAAAAGTAAGAAATACCATTAAACTTATTAGGATTTATTATAGTCTTTCTTTGACAGGCTGTCACTGGACAAACCATCAGGGAATAGTGAGTGCTCATGTGTGTATAACAAAAAGTACATGAACTAAAAGGGAGGGGCTATCCGAAAAACAGGCAATTTCCACTTTAAGAGATAAATTGCTTGCACTTGTAAGGAGGAAAATAAACTAGCTAGGTTGCTAAGGGCAGCTCTAAATGCTGCTTTTTCAAGCGTGACATTGTATTGTAAGATTCATGCTTGTGCCTCTGCTATTTATCTATCTGCAAGTGATTAAGATGACACTATTTTAAGTCAGGTGTTCACACAACTGTCAGCCATAATGAGTTGTGGAGCAGAGAGCATACGCACTCGGGTTTAAAGTCTGTATCTCATGTGCTGCCCAGTGCCCCAAAGCAAAAGACAGTGAAGGCTAGGAACACGAAGAAATGCGGGCCTCTTGTCAAGAGGGATGTTGTCTTTGTCAAGTAAGGCTTACATTTGCTAGAATGTAACAGGATGCCCATTTGTTTTGGTCGAAAACACAATTTCTGTACAATGGAAAATTACCTGAGATTAACTTGAAATATCTGTTGTTTTGCAGCTCTTTGTCTGTTGTCCTGATAAAAGGTTTGTAGAGGGAATTACTGGATGTGAAAAATAAATTTGGTTGAAGTGACAATAAAAAAACTCAAGAATTCTCCTTAAATTAGTAAAGGTATTATTATTACTTAAAATTTTATAATGTTTGTCTGGATCCTATTTCAAATAATATTTACAATTTATATTAGATAATGTTCCAAACATTTAAAATTTTAATTTCAAATCCAAAGCTTTTAATATTGTTGTTCTTGTGAAAATAGTGATGCTGATCTGTGCCGAAAGAAAAAAAAATTATCCATCCCATTTTTCTGGTGAAAACATGGTAGTTGACAAAAGAATATTCCCTTATGATTGGGTCACCAGGGGTTTTCTATTTGTACACGTTTTGAGTTTCCACCATGGATTGGTAGTTGCCTGTAGACTGTGTTTTCAGTTTTACCACTAGAATGTAACTTGATTTGAAAGCAGAGACTGTTTGCACCTTTGTATCCCTAGCACGTTGCCAGAGTCTGACAAATGTAACCATTCAACAATGCCTTTTGACAGGATACTTTAATTTGTACTGCTTCAGCTGCACTATCTATAACACAGAAGTTAAAATAAAGTAAAATAACTTCTCAACTATCATAATCTAAAAAAAAAACTAATTTTTTAATATAAAAATGACGTAAAACTGTGGAAAGGGAATTATCCAGTTCGAGAATAAAGATCAGACATAGTCTATATGTAGCATAAATAAACTTAACATCAAAACTATCACTTTGCTTTGCACCTGTGAACAGATAAGTCCCCAGTAGCCTGCTGAGCACAGGTGTTATGTGCTCAATTCAGCTAAGACCCCCTAAACAGAATAACTGACTAAATTTACTTCTCTATGAAACTTCTGAGCGGATCTTTTAGAAGCTCTTGACAGAGTGAACTTCTCTACACCCCTAAAATTAGTTATGTCTAAATTCAGCCCCATTGTTTTTTGCCATGAGATATAAAAAGTCCACAGTCTTAAGTGGTACATCAAAATCAATGTGTCTGTCCTCAGAAAGCTGAGGCGAGAAGCATATTGTATAGTAATGTTCTGTAGTTATTAATAAAAAGGGATGATTATACTTGTTCCCAGTGAGACATGGTGAATTGATTTTCTTTAACAAACTTGGTGGGTGACTCCAAGCTTACAAGGATGGAACAAGTAAAAACGTCAGAAGGGACTTGAAATTTTGAGAGGTAGTTTTGAAAGATACGCTTCTCTGGCACCACACCTGAGATTCTCATTCAATAGGTCTGCTTGGGGCCCAGAAATCTGAATGTTTGAGAACTCTAGCCCCCCAGGGTTTCTGATGCAGTTAGCCTATAAACTGAACTTTTTATAGAAAGTCAGGTTTATTGAGGTATCATATACATAAATAAAATCACCCTTTTTAAGAGTACAGGAACCCTGGTGGCGTAGCAGTGAAGAACTACGGCTGCCAGCTAAAAGATCAGTTCGAATCCAGCAGGTGCTTCTTGGAAACCATATGGGGTAGTTCTACTCTGTCCTATAAAGTTGCTATGAGTCAGAATTGACTCGACAGCAACAGTTTTTCTTTTTGTTTTTTTAAGAGTACAGTTTTATAAGTTGTGGCTAGTGTGTACATTCTGTAACCACCAACACTATAACATTATAAATGTACATAACAGTTTCATCACTCCAAAACTCTTTCTTCAGCCTCTTTGCAGTCAGTTCCCTCTCCTTGTGCCGAACACCTGACAGTCACTGATCTGTTTTCTGCCAATATAGTTTTGGCTTTACTAGAATGGCATATACATGGAATCGATGCAGTTAGCATTACAATGTTAAGATTCATCCTTGTTGCATATATCAGTAATTTATTTATTATTTCATTTTATGTTGTTGTTATGTGCCGTTGAGTCAGTTCTGACTCATAGCAACCACATGTACAACAGAATGAAACACTGCCCTCTCCTGTGCCATCCTCACAATTGTTGCTATGGTTGAGCCGGTTGTTGCAGCCGCTGTGTCAATCCATCTTGTTGAGGGTCTTCCGCTTTTTTGCTGACCCTCTACTTTATCAAGCATGATGTTCTTCACCAGGAACTGGTCCCTCCTGAAACATGTACAAAGTAAGCAAGAAAAAGTCTCGCCAGCCGTGTTTCTAAGGAGCATTCAGGCTGTACTTCTTTCAAAACAGATTTGTTCATTCTTCTGGAGGTCCATGGTATATTTAATGTTCTTCTCCAACACCATAATTCAAAGGCATCAATTCTTCACTCTTCCTTATTCATTGTCTGGTTTTCAAGTGTGCTTGAGGCGATTGAAAATATCCTGGCTTGAGTCAGGCACAGCTTAGTGCTCAAAGTAACATCTTTGCTTTCTAATACTTGAAAGAGGCCTTTTGAAGCAGATTTGCCCAATTCAATGCATCATTGGATTTCTTGACTGCTGCTTCATGGGCATTGATTATGGATGTAAATAAAATGAAATCCTTGATAACGTCAATCTTTTCTCCATTTATTACAATATTGCTTATTGGTCCAGCTGTAAGGATTTTTGATTTCTTTATGCCGGGTTGTAATCCATACTGAACTCTTTGATCTTTACCAGTAAGTGCTTAAAGTCCTCTTCTCTTTCAGCAAGCAAGATTGTATCATTTGCAGGTTGTTAATAAGTCTTCCACCAGTCCTGATGCTGTGTTTTTCTTCATACAGCCCAGCATCTCGGATTATTTGCTCAGCATGAGAGTGAATAAGTATGATGAAAGGATACAACCCTGATGTACACCTTTTCTAATTTTAAACCATGCAGTGTCCCCTTGTTCTGTTTGACTAACTGCCTCTTGGTCTATGTACAGGTTCTGCATCTCCAATGATATCCCTTGTTCCATGTCTTCTTCTGAATCCACCTTGAATTTCTGGCCATTCCCTGTCAATGTACTACTGCAACTGTTTTTGAATTAATTCAACAAAATTTTACTTATGTGTGCCAGTTTGTCATACTATGGCGGCTTGCATGTTGCTATGATGGTAGAAGCCATGCCACTGGTATTTCAATTACCAGCAGGGCCACCAGTGATGGACAGGTTTTAGCAGAGCTTCTACACTAAGACAGATTAGGAAGAGGGACCTGGAAATCTTAAAAAAAAAAAAAAAAATTGACCAGTGAAAATCTTATGAATAGTAATGAAACATTGTCTGATATAATGCCTGAAGATGAGCTTATCAGGTTGGAAGGCACTTAAAATATGACTGGAGAAGAGTGGCCTCATCCAAGTAGAGTTGACCTTAATAACATGGATAGAAAAGCTTTTGGGACCTACATTTGCTGATGTGGCATGACTCAAAATGAGAAGTAACTGCTACAAACATCCTTTAATAATCGGAACATGGAATGTACAAAGTATGAATTTAGGACAGTACAAAATACTGGGGAAGTTAGCACAAGTTGACCAAGACAAAGTCATAGAAGCTTCATAAACACTTCCAAACTCACTGAGGGATCAAGTTACCAGGCTGAGAACTGGGAACCGTGGTCTTGGGGAACATCTACCTCAACTGGCATAGCATTTTTTATGAAGAAAATGTTCTACATCCTACTTTGGTGAGAAGCGTCTGGGATCTTAAACGCTTGTGAGTGGCCAACTAAGATGCCCTACTGGTCCATCCCATCTGAAGCAAAGGGAAATGAAGAAAACCAAAGGCACAAGGGAATGATTAGTCCAAAGGACCAATGGAACACAACTACCACAGCCTCCACCAGACTAAGTCCAGTGCAACTAGATGGTGCCTGGCTACCACCACTGGCTACTCTTACAAGGACCACAATAAAGGATTCTGGATAGGGCTGGAGACAAATATAGAACAAAATTCAAACTCACACAAAAAAAGACCAGGCTTACTGGTCTGATGGAGAATGGAAAAATCTTGAAAGTATGGCCCCCTAACATTCTTTTAACTCAGTCCTGGAGTCACTCCTGAGGTTCACCCTTCAGCCAAAGATTAGACAAGTCTAGAAAACAAACAATAATACATGTAATTCAACCATGTAATACGAGACTAAATGGGCACACCAGCCCAGGGGCAAGGATAAGAAGGCAGGAGGGGACAGGAAAACTGGACGAGCAGAATGGGAACCCAAGGTCAAGAAGGCGAGAGTGTTGACATATCATGGGATTGGCAACCAATGTCACAAAACAATATGTATATAAGTTGCTCAATGAGAAACTAATTTCCTCTTTGAAACTTCACCTAAAGCAGAGTAATAATAATAGTAATAACACAACACTTGAATATAGATATCCTGGGCATTAGTGAGCTGAAATGGATGGGTATTGGCCATTTTGAAGCAGACAGTCCTATAGTTTACTCTATGAGGAATGACAAATTGAAGAGGAATGGTGTCACATTTTTAGTCAAAAATAACATTTCAAAATCTATCCTGAAGTACAACGCTGTCAGTGATAGGATAATATTTATATGCCTACCAAGAAGACCAGTTAATACATTATTCAAATTTATACACTAACCACTAATCCCAAGGACTTCTGCAGTCTGAAATTGATCAAACATGCAATCAAGGTGTATTGATAATTACTGGTGATTGGAATGCAAAAGTTGGAAACAAAGAAGGATCAGTAGTTGGAAAATATGGTCTTGGTGGTAGAAATGACACTGAGATCACATAATAGAATTTTTCAAGACCAATGACTTATTCATTCCAAATACCTTTTTTTCAACAACATAAGTGATGACCGTACATGTAGATCTTACCAAATGGAATACTCGGGAATCAAATTCACTACATCTGTGGAAAGAAACAATGGAGAAGCTCAATACCGTAGTCAGTACAAGGCCAGGGGCTAACTATGGAACAGACCACCAATTGCTCATATGCAAGTTCAAGGTGAAGGTGAAGGTGAAGGAAATAAGAACAAGTCCATGAGAGCCAAAGTATGACCTTGAGTATATTCCACCTGAATTTAGAGACCATCTTAAGAATAGATTTGACAGATTGAACTCCAGTGACTGAAGACAAGACTATTTGTGGAATAAGATCAAGGACATCATACGTGAAGAAAGCAAAAGGTCATTCAAAAAGATAGGAAAGAAAGAAAAAACAAAAATGGATGTCTCAAGAGACTCTGGAACTTGCTCTTGAGTGACAAGTAGCTAAAGTGAATGGAGAAAATGAAGTAAAAGAGCTGCACAGAAGATTTCAAAGGGCAGCTCCTGAAGCGAAAGTAAGGTATTATAATGAAATGTGCGAAGACCAAGAGTTAAAAACCCATAGGGAAGAACATGTTCAGCATTTCTCAAGCTGAAAGAACTGAAGGAAAAATTCAAACCTTGAGTTGCAGTATCAAAGTATTCTATGGGCAAAATGTTGAACGACTCAGGAAGCATCAGAAGAAGATGGAGGAATTCACAGAGTCTCTGTACCCAAAAGAACTGGTTGACGTTCAGCCATTTCAGGACTTAGCATCTGATCAAGAACTGATGATGCTGAATGAAGAAGTCCTAGTTGCACTGAAGGCTTTGGCAAAAAACAAGACTCCAGGAATTGACAGAGTACCAAGTGAGATATTTCAACACATGGAGGCAACACTGGAAGCACTCATTCATTTATGCCAAGAAATTCGGAAGAGAGCTACCAGGCCAACTGACTGGAAAAGACACATATTTTTTGCCTGTTCCAAGTAAAAGTGATCCAACAGAATTCAGAAATTATCAGACAATTGATTTTATTATTTTTCCACAATTTTTTCCATTTACAATTATGTGGATACTTGAGTTCTTTTCAAATTTTGACTATTATGGGTAGAGTTTCTATGAATATTAGCAAACAGATCTTTGTGTGGGCATATGTATTCACTTCTCTTCAGATTGCTGAGTTACATTGTAGTGTATGCTTTACTTTATAAGGAAATGCCAAACGATTTTCCAAAGAAGCTGTGTCATTTTGCATTCTCACCAGCAATGTATGACAGATTCATTTGCTATACACTCATGCCAGAACATGGTATTTTCAACCATTTTGATTTTAGTCATTCTCGATAAGTATGTAGGGTGTCACAATGTTCTCATGTGCTTATTGGCAAAAGTGTATGGCTTGTATTTTCAATTTTTAGTAGTGTCCTTCCAAAAGAATTTTAAAATTTTATGAAGTTCTATTCAGTAATCTTTTCAGGTCCATGCTTTTTGTATCAGTTTTAGGAAATGTTTGCCTAATATAACATTAAAAATATGTTTTCCAATGTTTTCTTCTGGAAATTCTGGTGGCGTAGTGGTTAAGTCCTATGGCTGATAACCCAAAGATTTGCCATTTGAATCCACCAGACGCTCCTTGGAAATTCTATGGGGCAGCTCTACTCTGTCTTATTGGGTCGCTATGAGTTGGAATTGACTTGACAGCAACAGGCATGTTTTCTTTTAGAAGTTTTACAGTATTAGGTCATAAATTTAGGTCCATGATCCATTTCAAGTTAATTTTTTGATTATGATTTGATAAGACATTTTTAATCATAATTATAGGACTCATTATTTTTTACCCATGAGTAACCCAACTTTTCTAGCATCATTTGTTGGAAACATCATCACTATTGAATTACCATCTTTGACAAAAATTAATTGACCTTATGTACAGGGGTCTACTTTTGGACTCTATTCTATTCCACTGATCTATATGTCTACCACTTAAAATCAACACTGCACTCTCATGGTCACTGTAGCTTTATAGTTAGTCTATTTAAATCATTTTAGTCCTTCAACTTCTTTTTTAAAGTTGCTTTGGTTTCCTAGGATCTTTTTATTTCCATATGGATTTTAAAATTGCTTCTCAATTTCTAAAAAAAAAAAAAGACACCATATATCTCTCCTTGTATTTCTTAAATTTCTGTCAGCAATATTTTATAGTTTTCAGCTCAAAGGTTTTGAACATATTTTCTTAATTTATCTTTTAGCACTTAATTTATCTTTTAGCACTTAATTTATCTTTTAGCACTTCATGTTTTAATGAAACTATTGAAATTGGTATTTTTGCATTTTAATTGTTTGCTGCAAGTTTATAGAAATACAATTCCTTTTATTATATTGACTCCGTACCCTGTAAGCTTTCTACACACATATCTGGTCAATTTTTTTGTAAAGTCCTTGGGATTTTCTACATAAATGTTTGAGTTATGTGAGAATAGCATTTTCATCCTTCCTCTCAATCTGCATGATTTTTATCTCTTGTTTATGCCTTATTAAACTGGATAGGACAGGCAGTACAGTGCTGAGTATAGATGGCAAGAGCAGATATCAATTTTAGTCTTCTATTGTTTTATTGTTGGGTATGTCTTGGGAGAAGCACAAACAGAATACTCCTTAGAGGCAAGGATAGTGAGACTGCATCTTACATACTTTGGACATGTTCTCAGGAGGAACCAGTCCCTAGAGAAGGACGTTATGCTTGGTAAAGTACAGGCTCCGTGGAAAAGAGGAAGACCCTCAATAAGATGAATCAACACAGTGATTGCAACAATGGGCTCCAGCATAACAATGATTGTGAGCATGGTGCAAGACCAGGCAGTATTTCATTCTGTTGTTCATAGGGTCACTATGAGTTGGAACTGACTCGATGGTGCCTAACAACAACAACAACGTTATTGTGTAGGAGCCCTGATAGCGCAGTGGTTAAGAGCTCAGCTGCTAACTGAAAGGTTGACAGTTGAAATCCACCAACTGCTCCTTGGAAACCCTATGGGGCAGTTCTACTCTGTCCTGTAGGGTAGCTATGAATCGGAATCAACTCGATGGCAATGGGTTTGGTTGTTTTGGTTTACTGCTATGTAACAAATTGCCACAGACTTAGTGGTTTATAGAAACACTCATTTAGAGCTCACAGTTCTAAGATCAGAAGTCTGGGCAGAGTTCTGATGCGTTCTCTTTTCAAGGTCTCACAAGTTGAAAAGAGACTCAGCTGGGTTGTGTTGCCTTCTGGAGGCTCTAAGAATCCAGGCTGTAGCATAGATAACTCAGACACCTCGAATATATATAACTGAGAATATAGAGAAACTGAATTCATATATTTCATTAGCAAGCAATGTGATGACTAATTAACATTTTAGAACACACTTTTGATTCAATTGATTTCCTCTTTTTTCTGATTTCTATTTTATTGATTTTTAATAAACTTTAAAAATTTCACAACAGTTTTAAATGTACAGAAATATTGTAAAAGTAGTATGAAAAGAAAAACAAATTTGAGGAATATTCTACCAAATCGAGCACCAGTATTCCTTAAAATGTCAAAGTCATCAAAAACAAGAAAAGTCCGCAAAATTGTCTCAGACAAGAGAAGCCTAAATGGAACATTGGTGGCTAAATGTTATGTGGCAGCCTGGATGGGATCCTGGGACAGAAAAAGGTCATGTACGAAAACTTAGGAAATCTGAATAAAATATGAAGCTTACTTAACAATCTGTCGATATTTGTTCACGGATTGTGACAAATGTACCATACTAATGTAAGATATTAATAATAGAGGAAAACTAATGTGGAATATATGAGAACTCTCTGCTTAGAGAGACCCCCATCTCTGGTGTAGACAGTCTTGCTAAAGTTGTAGAATAAAGAAGGAGCAATGAGAAAAAACATAATGCTATATGAATTTTATAATGACCAAGCTGTCTTCCAAAGGTGCTCTATAATTTTGTATTTTCACCAGCAGTGAATCAGAGTTTCTCTTGCTCTGCATCCTTGCCAGCAATTGCTAGGTTCAGTTTTTTTTGGACTTCGGCTTTTCTATTAAGTGTTTAAGCATATGTCATTATTTTTTTTAATTTTCTTTTTTCTGATGATAAATGATTTTCAACATCTTTTCATATGCTTATTTGTCATTTGTACATTTTTGGTGAGGTGACTGTTTAGACTGTTGCGTTTTTAAAAATTGTCCTGTTTGTTTTCTTACTATTGATTTTTAAGAGTTCCTCTGTATATTTTGGATACAGCCCTTTATTAGATATAAGTTTTATAAATATTTTCTCCCATCACGTGGCTTGTCTTTACAGTCTCTTAACAGTGTCTTTCACAGAATGAAAGTCTTTATTTTTAATAAAGTCCTACAAGACAATTATTTCTTTCATGGGTCTGCTTTTAATGTTGTATCTAAAAACTTATCCCCAAGCACAAGGACAGCTAGATTCTATCTTACATTTTCTTCTAGATATTTTATAGTTTTGTACTTTACATTTATACCTATGATCCATTTTTTGTTTCATTTATGAAAAGTTTTAGGTCTGGGTCTTAGTTCATTTCTTGAAACATATTTATATCTAATTGTTACAGCATTATCTGTTGAAAAATGTATCTTTTCTACACCAAATTGTCTTTGCATCTTTTCAAAGATCAGTTGACTATATACGCGTTGATTATTTCATTGGATTTTATCCTTATTACATCCTTCCTTCTACCCACTTTGCATTTAATTCCCTCTTTTTCTAGTTTCTTAAGAAGAAGCACAGATCATTGGTTTAAATTTTTTCTCCTAATTAAACCATTTAATTCTATAAAATTTTAAAGCACTGCTTTGGCTCTAGTCTCCAAAATTTGCTATGGTGTGTTATCATTTAATGGACTAGGAAACAGGTTTTAAATTTCCTTGCAATTTCTTCTTTGACCCATGAATATTTAGCAATGTGTTTAATTTCAAAATATTTGCCATTTTCCAGATATCTTTCTGTTACTGATTTCCAAATTAATTATTATTTTTGCTTAAGAACATACTTTTTATTCCTTTAAATTTGTTGAGACTTTTTTTTTAATTTCTGGCATAGAATATGGTTTTATTTGCTGAGTGTTTTATATGCACTTGAAACAAATGTGCATTCCCACTGTGTCACAGTGATCTTTAAATATCAGTTAGGTCAAGTTGATCGCTTCCTTACTGATTTCTTTTCCTACTTGCATTATCAATTCCTGAATAGGAGTGTTGAAGTCATCAACTACAATAGTGTATTTTTCTAATTTTTCTTTCATTAAACGAGTTACTGCCTTATTTATTTTGGAGCTCTGTTATTAGGTACATAAAATTTTATGATTGTTAAAGATTGATAAGTTGACCATGTTATTCTGAATGTAGTTCCAGCAAAATTTTTCAGTATAGGGTTTTCTTTTATTCTGATACAAACATTTTGGTTAGTGTTTTAATACTATATCATTTTTCCACCCTGATTTAACCAACTCAATGACACAGATAGTATATTTCTTGTAGAAAAAAGAATGCTTCTTGTAGACAGCACCCAGTTAGGTATTCAGCTGTTACCCGTCATTCTCTGCCTTATAATTGGAATGTCTAAGCCATTTTATTTTAATGTAATTATCAGCATGGTTGTGTTTAAATCTGCTACCTTGTTGTTTTCTTTTTGAGCAATCTGTTCACTTTTCTTCTTTTCCTGCCCATTTTTTAATTAACTGAATATTTTCACGATGATATTTCATCTCTAAAATTAACTTATGCTTATGCAGTTGAAAAAAAAATTTAAAGATTGCTGTATGGTTTACTTATAGCCTGCAACTTGTATGGCTATCTTCAAATAATTTTATACCACTTCGCATAAAGCGTAAGAACCTTACAATAGAATACTTCTGATTCATTCCTCTCATTTTTATGTTATTGCTGTCGGACAATTTAATTGTACAAATATTTTTATCCACACACCACATTGTTCCTATTTTCTGCTTTAGAAAGTCGATTATCTTTTAAGGTGAAGAAAATATGAAAGTCTTCTATATTTCCTCACGTGTTATATTTCTGATGCTCTTTTTTTCTTGGCGTACATCTAAACTTCTCCACATGACACTGTTTTTCTGCCTGAAGAGCTTTCTATAACATTTCTTGCTGTACAATTGTGCCAGCAATGAATCATTAGCATTTGTTTTTTTGAAAAATATACTTATTTCGTGTTCACTTCTGAAATATATTGTCCTTGCCTCTGTAACTATTTGCTGGTAGAGTTTATTATTTTGGTAGGTTAGAGATCTCGTTTCATTGTGTTCTGACTTTTTCTGTTATTTTAAACTTTGTTCATTTGTATATAAGCCTTCGCTTTCCTCTGCATGCCTAAACAAGTTTTTATGATTGGCTTTTAGCCGTTTGATTATGATACCTGTGTGTGTGTATGTGAGTATTATATTTGATTCGTTTTCCAACAGAATTTTTAAAATTTAATAAACTTTATTAAATACGCAACATTCTGTTGTTGATAGGTGCCATTGAGTCGATTCTGAATCATAGTGATCCTGTGTGCAACAGAACGAAGCACTACCTGGTCCTGTACCATCCTCACAATTGTTGCTATATTTGGGTTCATCGTTGCAGCCACTGTGTCAGTCTAACTCTTCGAGGGCCTTCCTCATTTTTGCTGACCCTCTACCTTACCAAGGATGATGCTCTTCTCTAGGGACTGGTTCCTCCCGATAACATGTGCAAAGTATGTGAGAGGAAGTCTTGCCATTCTCGCTTCCAAGGGGCACTCTGGCTGTACTTCCTCCAAGACAGACTTATTCATTCTTCTGGTAGTCCATGGTATATTCAATATTCTTTGCCAACACCATAATTCAAAGGCATTAATTCTTCTTCCATCATTCTTATTCATTTTACAGCTTTCCCGTTCATATGAGGCAATTGAAACTGTCATGGCTTGTGTCAGGTGCACCTTAGTCCTCAAAGTGACATCTTTGCTTTTCAGTAAAGAGGTCTTTTGCAGCAAACTTGCCAAATGCAATACATCCTTTGATTTCTTGACTGCTGCTTCCATGGACATTGCTTGTGGCTCCAAGTAAAGTGAAATCCTTAACAACTTCACTCTTCTCTCCATTTATCTTGATATTGCTTATTGGTTCAGTTGTGAGGATTTTTCTTCTCTGTATGTTGAAGTGTAATCCATATTGAAGGCTGTAGTCTCTGATTTTCATCAATAAGTGCTTCAGCTCTTCTTCGTTTTCATCAAGCAAGGTTGTGTCATCTGTATATCGCAGGCTGTTAATGAGTCATCCATCAATCCTGTTGTCTTGTTCTTCATGTAGGCCAGCTTCTCAGATTATTCCTATTCTCCATTTGACTCTTTTTATAGTTCCCATTTGTCTGATGATATCCCCAACTGCTCATCCATGTTGTGTACCTTTTCCAGTAGACCTGTAACATATTTTGTTATTTTAATCTTTTTTCTTACAGTGTCAAAATTGGGATTGTCACTATCTGTTTGAATTGTATGTTTTCCTACTTGAAAAAAAAAAAAAAAAAACAGTTGCTGTTAAGTCAATTCCAACTTATGTAAACACATGTGTTTCAGAGTAGGATTGTGCTCCACAGAGTCTCCAGTGGCTGTGACCTTTCAGAAGTAGACCACCAAGTCTTTCTTCAGAGGTGCCACTGGGTGATTTGAACTGTCAGCCTTTAGGTTAGTAGCTGTATACTCAATCATTTGTGCCATCCAGGGACTCCTTATCTCTTGAAAATAGATATTTTTATTGCTTTTTTATATGCCTTGGAAAGTATAATTAAAATCTAGATATCGGTCAATAAAATTGCTGTAAATACAAAGGTAACAAATATTTACACCCAGAAATGTGCAGTTCTCTTCTTCTCTAAATATGGTAAACTGAATCTGTATATTATCTAGTTAAGCTAAGTGTCAGGGTTATTGTTAGAATTAAAAAAAATAAAAAAATAAGTGTACCACAGCCTTCAAATACCTCCAGCAGTGAATGGCTGCTACCTTGTGCTCAGGATAAGATCTGAAGTGCCAGAGAATTTTTTCAGTGCTCTTTCTCTATTCTTCAGTTTCAGCAAGACTGCCAGCCTGTACCACAGCTGAACAGGTTACACCCCCTGTCTCAGAAGTAATGGGTCTCATGGGGTAGCAATGAAGGTAGGAGACCTGTGTGCATAGCTTCTTTCCCTTTCCCTTAATTGCCACTGATTTTTCCTGGGCTTTCTGCCCCTCCCCCAGATGCTAATAACTCTTGTTTTTACCTCTACCACAGTGGCGGCCAAAGTTTGCCAGGGACTTGGAGTTGTGGAGATAATGGTGAAAGTATTGCTTCCCTTCTTCTGGTGGCAGACGGTTTTTGCTTTATATGGGAGAAGAGTTCAATGCTTTGGACCTATTCTGAAGCAAATCCCAGTGACTAGCTGAGGCAGGCTTGCTCAGGCCTCTTGCTCTGAACTCAAACTTTCTCACGTTTATTTGGCAAGCCAATGGAAAACAGCTGGCAAGTAGGTAAGGGCTCTCTTGTGTCTGTGGCTACTGGACATTCTAAACTATTCCAGTAGCCCATACTTGGCCTTGAAGCAGTTGTTAAAATTTCTTTAGTTTCTTCAGTTCCCTTTTAATGACTGCCACTCCCTCCTCCCATACTCTTCCAAAGAAAAGCATATGTGTGTCCTGTCTCTCCTCAGAGCTTCTTATCACCCTTTGGGTTTTGATTTTGTAGATTATCTGTATTTTTCTCATCGCTAGAGTGAGGTCGAAATTGTGGCTTTCTACATTTTAAGTGCAAATGGAGTGTGATGTAGAACAGACTCTAACAAATACTTTTCTTAAAGTTCTTGAAAGCACTGAACACTCTGAAGTCATAAAGTTCCATCTCTGTCACTTGTTAAAGACATGAAAATTCAAGTCATTTTCTTTATTATGACCTACTTCCAATGTATTGCTCCCTATCTCAGAAAAATATTGAGGTACTTTATGAACAATGGAGCCCTGGTGTTGCAGTGATTAAGAGCTCATCTGCTAGCCAAAAGATCAGCAGTTGAATTCACCAGCCGCTCCTTGGAAATCCTATGGGGCTGTTCTACTCTGTCCTGTAGGGTCACATGAGTAGGAATCGATATGTCAGCAATGGGTTTGGTTTTACAGTTTTATGAACAATATAAATTCATATAATGTAATATGCATCAAATCATCTATTTGAGAAGCATAGTGGAATCTTATCAATTTTCCTGCTAGGTCATTTGCACCAGCTGTGGGATCTGAAGGATCAAGGTTTTAAATAAAATGAAAGTGGAAAAAAAAAAAAAGCTGAAAGTAAAATTGGAAATTATGGTTATTCTCCTTTAGTAAGGTAGTTACAATTAGAATCATATATCTGTCTCTATCTTAAATTATTAATAGGGCCAAAATATGCTGGGTTAGGGCCAAAATATATGTGGATTAAAGAAGATTTGAATCAGATAGGGCTTTCTAGTAACTTCCTCCTTTTTTTTTTTTTTTATTATTCCATGGTAAATAAATACATATTTACCATGGAGTAATATTTACAGTCTCTTTATTCTCCACAGGGAATTACAAATCACTAATATGAACATATTCATTTTAAGAAGGAAGCAAGATGGAAATGCTTATTAGAGATTTAAAGACTTCCCTGAGGCTAAAAAGTGAGGATGCCTATTATTTATGAATAAAGTACCTTCCAGGTCCCAATGCTGACCAGAAATGAAGTATTCCACGCAATGAGTGAACGGAATGTTCATAATAACTATTTAAGGGAAGTGTTATTGTGTACATGTACCCAGAGATGATGAAAATGTTTAGTAAATGAAAAGAATAAATGTATACTCAATTTTTTACTCTCAATAGACTGATAAAACAAAAACTGTGTAGAGCTAAAAGTAATGAAATGAAACTGAGCCGAGAAGAATATAACTCCCTATAAAAGGGGAAAGAGAGCAGACGGATTTATTAAAGTATGCAAGAGTCTCTCTAGGGGAGTGTTAAAGGCCTGACCTCCTGAATCATTTAAAAAAGGCCTGGAGAAACACATACATATGAACACACAGTATTAAGCAGCATTGTATAAATTCTTATTTGTACTGACTGAGAAATAGGCTAAATGTTTACTCAGCTTCAATGTTTTTGATGACCACTGGCCATAAATAAGCCTCATGGCCAAGTGCATTAAGAGCACAAACTATACAAGATGTACAGAAATTTTGGATCATTTATATTGGAAAGGGGCATGTCTTTGAATACCAGCTTATAAAACCCAGAAGTCATAAAATAAAAGCATTTTAAGTTTCAATAATTTAAATTTTGAATATTCTTATAGTCAATGTCAAGAAGAGCAAGTCACTGAAAAGGTAATAATAATGATTAGAAGAAGGTAAATAGAATATTCACAATAACTAATAGGAGCTAATATTTAAAAAAAAAATTTACTGGACAATTATTGCACATCAAATCTAGGGTACCTACATTATAAAGAATGGTGTTGTTAGTTGCCATTGATAGTCGATTCCTACTTATGACCACCCCGTGTGCACAGAGTAGAACTTCTCCATAGTGTTTTCAAACCTGTGACCTTTCGAAGATTTTAATCAAACAGACCTTTCTTCCCTGGCACCTGTAGGTGGGTTCAAACTACCATCATTTTGGCTAGAAGTCGAGCACTTAAGCATTTGTGTTACCCAGGGACAACTTTGAAAAGATGATTTAAATCTCTCAACAACTAAATGAGGTGATGTTATTGTTGTCAGGTACCCTTGAGTAAGTTTTGACTCACAGTGACCCTACGCACAACAGAAGGAAACACCACCCTGTCCTCCCCTATCCTCACAATCGTTGCCATGTTTGAGCCCATTGTTGCAACCACTGTGTCAGTCAGTCTTGTTGAAGGTCTTCCTCTCTTTCTCTGACCCTCTACTTTAACGAGCATGATGTCCTTCTCCAGGAACTGATCCCTCCTGATGACATGTCCAAAATATGTGAGAGGAAGCCTTGCTATCCTTGCAGAATTCTAAGGAGCATTCTTGTCGTACTTCTTCCAAGACAGATTTGCTCATTCTTCTGGCAGTCCGTGATATATTCAATATTCTTTGCCAACACCGTAATTCAAGTACATCAATTCTTCTTCAGTCTTCCTTATTTATTGTTCAGCTTTCACATGCATATGAAGCAATTGAAAATACTATGGCTTGCATCAGGAGCACCTTAGTTCTAAAAGTGACACTTTTGCCTTTTAACACTTTAAAGAGTTTTTTTTGCAGCAGATGTGCTCATGGGGATATGGCCTTTGATTTCTTGACTGCTTCTTCCATGGGGATTGATTGCGTATCCAAATAAAATGAAATCCTAATAACTTCAATATTTTCTCAACTTATTGTGATGTTGCTTATTGGTCTAGTTGTGAGGATTTTTTTTTTTCCCCTTATGTTGAGGTTCAATCCATACTGACCGTTGTAGTCTTTGATATTCATCAATAAGTACTTCAAGTCCTCCTGACTTTCAGCAAGCAAGGTTTTGCCATCTGCTTATCACAGGTTGTTAATGAGTCTTCCTCCAATCATGCTCCATTCTTCTTCACATACGTAGTCCAGTTTCTCTGGTTATTTGCTCAGCATACAGAATGAAAAAGTATGGTGAAAGGATACAAAACAGAGGCACATCTTTGTGATTTTAAACCATGCAATATCCCCTTGTTCTATGTACAGGTTCCGCATGAGCACAGTTAAGTGTTTTGGAATTCCTATTCTTCACAACATTATCCGTACCTTGTTAGGATCCACACAGTCGAATGCCTTTGCATAATTGATAAAACACAGGTAAACATCTTTCTGGGATTCCCTGCTTTCAGCCAGGATCCATCTGACCTCAGCAATAATATCCCTAGGTCCACATCCTCTTTTGAATCTGACTTGAATTTCTAGCAGTTCCCTGTTTATGTACTGCTGCAACCACTTTCAAATGATCATCAGCAAAATTTTACTTGTGTGTGATATTAATGATATTGCTCGAAAGTTTCCGCAATCTGTTGGATCACCTTTCTTTGAAATGGGCTCGTACATGGAGCCCATATGGATCATTTCCAGTTTGTTAGCCAGGTAGCTGTCTTCCAAATTTCTTGACATAGACACCCCTAGCACTGCATTCATTTGTTGAAACATCTCGACTGGTATTCCATTAATTCCTTGCGCCTAGTTTTTTGCCTTCAATGCAGCTAGGACTTTTTTTTTTTTTTTTTTGAAGGAGAAGGGATAGTTTATTTCTTGTGCACTTAGAATGTTTAAGCTTATTGTGTCTAAGAATTGCCACACAGAATATTGCGTTGTTTTACATTTCCCAAAGGGGACAGAATACGCTTGTGAATTAGGTAACTACTGCTTAATAGGATGTGATATGGCCCAGAGTTATGAACTATTTATACAGCATCACAGTTTCCTACAATGAAGGCTGTTAGGAGAAGGGTCACTCAGT
The DNA here is from genome assembly GCF_030014295.1 of Loxodonta africana. Lineage (NCBI taxonomy): Eukaryota > Metazoa > Chordata > Mammalia > Proboscidea > Elephantidae > Loxodonta > Loxodonta africana. Next base: position 18,386,790 of record NC_087358.1, on the reverse strand, counting down.
ACTGAAGCATTAACTCTTATCCTTAATTAGGAGGTGCTGCCTTTAGTATGTATTTTTTTTTCCTCATATAAAAATTTCTTTTATTGTGCTTTAAGTGAAAGTTTACAGCTCAAGTCAGCTTCTCATGCAAAAACTTATACCCACATTAAGTGACAGTAGTTGCTCTCCCTATAATGTGACAGCATACTCTTCCTCTCTACCCTGTATTTCCCATGTCCATTCAACCAGCTCCTGTCTTCCTCCGCCTTCTCATCTTGCCTCCAAACAGTAGCTGCCCACTTAGTCTCATGTATCTACTTGAGCTAAGAAGCACAACTCCTTACAAGTATCATTTTAGGTCTTATAGCCCAGTCTGAACTTTGCCTGAAGAATTGGCTTCGGGGATGATTTTAGTTTTGGGCTAACAGAGAGTCTGGGGGCCATGTCTTCTGGGGTCCTGCCTGTCTCGGGCAGACCACTAAGTCTGGTCTTATTACTAGAATTTGAGTTTTGCACCCTACTTTTCTCCTGCTCCATCAAGGACTCTCTGTTGTGTTCCCTGTTAGGGCGGTCATTGGTGGTAGCCAGGCACCATCTAGCTCTTCGTCACAGGTTGATGGAGTCTCTGGTTTATGTGGCCCTTTCTGTCTCTTGAGTTCATATTTTCCTTGTGTCTTTGGTGTTCTTCATTCTCCTTTGCTCCTGGTGTGTTGGGAATAATTGAGGCTTCTTAATGGCCACTTGTTAGCTTTTAAGACTCCAGACACCACTCACCAAAGTGGGATGCAAAACATTTTCTTAATAAATTCATTATGCCAATTGACCTAGATGTAGGACTTCTTTCAATACCATTAGATCTTGATCATATGCTGCCTCCTGAAATGGTTGAACATTGACCAATTATTTTTGGTATGGTGACTCTGTATTCCTTCCATCTTCTTCTGATGCTTCCTGCGTCAGTCAGTATTTTCCCAAAGAATCCTTCAATATAGCAACTAGAGATTTGAATGTTTTTCTTCAGTTCTTTCAGCTTGAGAAATGCCGAGTGTGTTCTTCCCTTTGAGTTTTCTAATTCCAGCTCTTTGCACATTTTATTATAATATTTTATTTTGTCTTCTTGAGCTGCCTTTTGAAATCTTCTGTTCAGCTCTCTTACTTCATCGTTTCTTTCATTGTCTTTAGCTCCATTACATTTAAGAGCAGGTTTCAGAATCTTTTTTTTTTTTAAAAAATATTTTACTGTGTCTTTGGTGAAAGTTTACCCAGGAAATTAGATTCTCATTTAACAATTTCTATATATAATAATTTTATTATATAATAATTTTTTCAGTGACATTAGTTACATTCTTTACAGTACATCAGCATTCTCGTTATTTCCATTTTGGCTCTTCTGTTTTCATTAATCTAGCTTCCCTGTACCCCTAAGCCTTGTCATCTTTTGTCTATAGTAAATGTTAATCGTTTGGTTTCATCTAGATGATCATATTGAGGAGCAAAGTACTCATGGGTGATATTATTTATTTTATGGTCCAATCTGTCATTTGGGTTTCAGAGTATCTCTGACATCCATTTTGGTCTTTTCTTTCTTTCCTGTCTTTTTAATGACCTTTTGCTTTCTTCATGAATAATATCCTTCATGTCATCCCACAACTAGTCCGATCTTTGGTCATTGGTGTTCAGTGTGTAAAATCTATTCTCCAGATGGTCTCTGAATTCATGTGGGATATGCTCGAGGTTATATTTTGTCTCCCGTGGACTTGTTTTAATTTTCTTCTGCTTCAACTTGAACTTCCATGTGAGCAATTGATGGTATGTTCTGCAGTTGGCCCCTGACCTTGTTCTGACTGATAATAATAAGCTTTTCCATGGTCTCTTTCCACAGATGTAGCCAATTTGATCCTGTTTATTCCATCTGGAGAGATCCACATATATAGTCATCATTTATGTTATTGACAAAATATGTTTGGAATGAAGAAGTCATTGGTCTTGCAAAATTCTATCATGTGATATCCTGTGTCGTATCTATCACCAAGGCTATATTTTCTAACTACCGATCCTTCTTTGTTTTCAGCTTTCACATTCCAGTCACCAATATTTATCAATGCATCTTGATTGTATGCTTGATCAATTTCAGACTGCAGAAGTTGGTAAAAATCTTCAGTTTCTTTATCTTTGGCATTAGTAGTTGGTGCATAAATTTGAATACTAGTCATATTAATTGGTCTTCCTTGTAGGCATCTGGATATTATCCTACCATTGACAGCATTGTGCTTCAGAATAGATCTTGAAGTGTTCTTTTCGATGATGAATGTGAAGCCGTTCCTCTTCAATTTGTCATTCCCAGCATAGTAGACTGTATGATTACCTAATTCAAAATACCAATACCAGTTGACTTTAACTCACTAATTCTTAGGCTATCTATGTTTATGCATTTCATTTTTGATGACTTGCCATTTTCCTAGATTCATACTTTGTATATTCCACGTTCTGATTATTAATGGATGTTTTCAGCTGTTTCTTCTTATTATGAGTCTTGCCACATCAGCAAATGAAGGCCCCAAAAGCTTTACTCCATCCATGTCATTAAGGCCAACTCTACTTTGAGGCAGCCACCCTTCCCAGTCATATTTTGAGTGCCTTCCAACCTGAGCGGCTCTTCTTCTAGCACTGTATCACACAATGTTCCACTGCTATTCTTAAGATTTTCACTGACCAATTTTTTCAGAAGTGAACATTCAGGCCCTTCTTTCCAGTCTCTCTCAGCCTAGAAGCTTCACTGAAACCTGTCCACCATGAGTGAGGATCATAATATTTTTGTCCACGTTATATAAAAAAAAAAAAAAAAAAATTATAGGTATAGAAAATCTTGCCTAGATGTGCTGACCTGTCCATGTTCACATGGCTAGTAAGTAATACCTAGAACAGGTCCCCTAAATCAGTCCTTCTTGAAACTTAAGATACATATGATACTATATATATGCATAGTAATATGAAATTATGATTCAGTAAGTCTGAGTTGAGACTCAAGAGTCTATACTTCTAACAAGCTACCAGGTGATGTCTATTCTGCCTGTCCATAAAACACATTGTAAGTAGCAAGGCTGTTGTGTATGTCTTTTTACTACTAAAGTATTCTTCCTTACATGTGAAAGTCAACTGAATTAATCATAAATATTATGAAAATAATTATGGAGATGTGTTTGTATATTCCAGGTTTTGGTGCTGGGGTGAAAATTCTATAAAGGACAATGAGCTTTAAACGGTAAAAGTCCTTCAGAGAAAATATGGTTAAGTCTTTGAAAATTTAAAATGTGAAAATCTTTTGTACTGAATTTTATGTCTATAAGTTACAGAAATAGATTTTATTATGGGCCCAAATATGTAAAAAAAAAAAAAAAAAAAAAAGTTAGTTGCAGCATTATTTCTAATAGCCAATAGATAAAATCGAATTTCTCAAAGTATACTAGAAGACATTAAATAAAATATAGTCCATTCAATGGAATATTTGTTGTTGTTAGGTGCTGCCAAGTCGGTTTTGACTCATAGCAACCTCATGTGACAGAGTAAAATTGCCCCATAGAATTTTCTATGCTTTAATGTGGGTAGTGGGTTAATCTTTATAACAGCATATAGCCAGGTCTTTGTCCCACAGAGCCTCTGGGTAGGTTTGAACTGCCAACATTTTGGTCAGCAGCCGAGCACTTAATCGTTGCACTACCAGGGTTCTTAATGGAATATTAGGTGGGATTAAAAAATGACTCATATCAAAATAAGCTTTTTGGAGAAGATGACCATTTATTTTGTAAGCCCAGAGAGGGTAGGAACTATCTGTTTTATGCTGATGTACCATGCCTCTCACACAGCAGGTGCTTAAAATTCAATAAAACCTTGTTACATGAACGAATAAATAACTTCTAAGACATATTATTGAATAAGAAAAAAAGTACGAGTGTTTACAAGTTTTTTTGCAATTTTTGTGAATTTTGAGTTGAGAGAAAATTTTGTTTTATTTTATACTTTCCTGTATAGTTTGATAATTTACTGTATGAATTGCTGTTCTTTGGGAAATAAGGTTAAAAAATATAAAAAATGAAACATCAGAAATATGAAGAAGTTGCTATATTAATCTTCAGCTCCCAGCCTCTTAATGGAAAGGCTTCAAGCTACTGTATTGAATCAGAGATAAATTTAAATTCCCTTCCAGATATCTTCTGCATATTTTATTTATATGTCTGGGTTTGTACAGTCAGAATTAACCGATTTTCATATAACAAGGGTCTACTTTGTTTAATGTTGTTCCTGAAAATATGGGTAGAACCAAAGTGATGAAACATTACCAAATTGGTTCATACTACTATATCACACCATTTCATGTCATCTTTACAGTGTTAAATGTTCCTCAGAAATTTTGAGACAGGGACAGAAGTCTGGACAGCCTCAAGATGGGAATAACAGGCCTGTTGATCTGGGACTCTGTTCCATGGTGATGTTACAAGACAACCCACATAGGCAGCCTGTGACACACAAAGTCTTATGTATTTATGTCTCTCAAGTTGTTTTTCAGGACCCCACTATAGGGGTGGCATCCTGAATCTCTCTCTTGGACGATGTTTTTTAGGACTCTACCATAAACCATAGGGGGTGGTATTACAAGATAGCCCACATCCTAGACTCTGACGCACGAAGTTCTACATATCTTCCCTACAAGCTGTTTCACAAAGATGAACAGGATCAGCCCATCCCCGGGACATATGCAGTGAAAATGGGTGTGACCTTACAGTCTTGTCAAGTGGCCGCGGAGACTGCGCAGTGGTGACGAGAGAGCGTGCAAACGGACTCCATCTTGGATCCCAGATGCGCAGGCACCTAATGTCTTAACCCCTGTGATTCTCAGAAAGCCCCGCCTTTTTCGCCTATAAACTCCAGGAAAACCTTCATTCAGGGAGAGACTGGAGGCTGGGGTAGGCAGAAGCCCCGCTCGGTCCCTCCCTTGCAAGCCTCTGCTTTCTTTCTGTCGCTTAATAAACCTTTGTGCGTGTGGAACCTCTGAGCCTCTCCTGGTTATTCTTGGTCGGTGGAAGGCAAGAACCTAAACAGGACTTGGTCCCAAGCAGGAAGCCTTGTCCTGCAACAATTTAAGGCAATTTAGGGACCGAGAAAGGAAATAAAACCAAAAGAAAAATTTGTATTATCCATTCAAAATCTGTTTAATGGTTACTTTTATTTCTTGACTGTGTAGAAACAGTCTTAAAAAAACCCAGAAACCTGTCAAAACCTGGGGAGGCTTAATTGTGGGACCAGATTCTGGGGCTTTGCAATACAATTCATACTTTTTTTTTTTTTTTTTTTTTTCACTTTTGGAGTATATAAGCACACCTTTTTTTTTTTTTTTTTTGAGGTAGAACTTAAAAAAAAATTCTTAGTTCTTTAGGCTTTGTACTATGTGTTGGGATGTATAGATTTTGAGATATTTCAAAATCAGGTATTCTATAGTGCCAGAAAATCCATTTTAAAGTCTCACTTCTATGCTATTAAACATTTGAGTCCTGATATTTTATCTTCTCCTGGGATGAGTTCATCCCCAGATAATTTGAAGAAAGTAATTTCAAGCCAAACACTATCACAAGGTGTACTCAGTGCTCACGTACAAGTGGAGCTGTTTCTCCATTCATCTTTGTCGAATCCCTTCTTCCTGTCCTAAGATCTGAGTGTAATAGAGCTGCACTTTCCACAAAGGGGCTCTTTTGGGGGGAAAATATATAATAGGTAGAAGATACAGGTCGAGGGTATAGTCTAGGCAGAGTTGTAACTAAGGTATGGCAGGTAGGGCGCGAGCCCTGGAGCCACTTGAGGAGGGGCGCTAATGAGCAGTTTCTATTGGCCACTGTAGTTTCCGTCGCCAGCTGTGAGAGATCATCCAACAATATAAAAATCATTCCTATATGAGCTATTTTCTGTACATAGGTGCCTAGGTCTAGTGAGGGACTTAGGGTGTCAGATGAATTTGTGGAAAAACTGGTTGACCCCACAGGGACATCTGATAATTGTGCTCCTGCAGGCAGCCAGGGCACTGGGACCGGTGGCTGCCTGCATTACCCTCAGCAGCCACTACCCACCGTTAACCTAGAAGCCCCTTTCTTATTTTCTGAAGTTTGTAATCTGCCCTCCTTTGCACTAAATTTTTGAGAAATGACTTAAATAATCATCAAATAGACTACGCATTTCTAAAACTTTCAGGTCAATGTAAAAGAAGAGAGCCTGAGCTTTAACTTTCCTATGATTTTTTAGCAATGTTGGTAAGTCCGAACTCTTTATTTCAGATGCATATATGACACACACAAATTATCTGGAATAATAATGGTCACAAATCTTGGCATGAAGGATTTATAACTGAAGCAATAGGAAAAAATAAGGATTTTCAATCCGGCAAACAAACTCGTGTCTGCAAACTAAAAAAAAATGAGTTAGACTAACCAACCATGAGAATACAATTTAACAGTACACTTTAAGCCAGTAGTTCTTCAGGTGTGGTACAGGATCCAGCAGCCTAAGTCTGACCTGGAAAGTTTTTAGAAATACAGATTCCCTGGCCCACTACAGACCTACTGAATCCCATGGGGGAGGTAGAGCCCAGCAATCTGCATTTTAAACCCCACGTTTCTGTCCCCCTCTCACCAAGATTCTATTGCTGCTACATTTTGTGAATTATTGTTGTAAGCTACAGGGAAAGATATGGTAAATCACTTTCACTCGCCCATCAGTGTAAGTAGTATTAGTTTAATAAAAAGAGAAAAAAATCAATTGCACCAACACAAGTTGTACTATTTGACACTGTCCTTTGTGGTCCAGGAGCCCTGGGGGCACAGTGAATAAGAACTGGACTGCTAACCCGAAGTTCAGCAGTTGGAATCTACCAGCCACTCCTTGGAAACCCTATAGGGCAGTTCTACTGTGTCCTGTAGGGTCACTATGAGTCGGAATCAACTCAAGGGCAAGGGCTTTAGTTTTGGTTTGTAGTTCAACCACATTTTAAGTGATATCTAATTTAATCTTTGTTCTGAAATTTCTGTAGCTCAATTTGAAGCTTTGATAACAATGAAGTTTATTATGTATTTGTATACACTTTTAAATTCAGAATTCAATGCTCGCGGTTCATCAAGGTTGTGATACTGGTAAGTCCTATTTCAATGCTCTTCATTTGTGAGGGTTGCAGGTGTGGTGGTTTCTGACTTTGCTCCAAGAGCAGAGTGCCCTCCGCTGTCCAGCTGAGCCCAAGACGCTGACAATACAGGTGCAGGAAGGGTCATTGCGAAGCTAATTTCAGGTAACCTCATGAGGCAGTGATTCTTTCCACAAAGAGGCTAATTATGAATCCTATGACACGATTGATGCTATTTATCTTGCTGCCTTTGCCTCATTCTCATGCTTATGGGCATGTAAGCATTGCTGCTGCCAACTGGAATTCGACATGGAGAATCTGGGTGGCTCAGAGAAAATGCAACATTTGAATTAAGATATCCATGAAGTTTCTAGAAAGATTAATTTGGGGGTGGGCAATTTCAGACAAATGTTGAAAACGTGAGAACAGTTTTTGTGTTACTATGACACTAATGGGACTTGTATAGTGAAACTAAATTAAGTCTTGAGAAAGGCACATGAAAAAGAAATACACTCTTTCATCAGATACAGGCATATCAATGACCATTTGTGAGTTAGATAGGAAGGTGCAGTGTTTATCTAAATGGGTGCCTGTGATTTTGTCATGTGATTTTTTTGTATGCATATTTATGCACTCTTTTAAAATTTATAATGCTAACTTTTCTTTTTATGCTATGCATTTTCAGATTTACTTTGGGCATCTCACTAACAGCCACAGTGGCAATTGTGTTTTCATCGTGCAATTTTTATTATGATAATTTAATTTGAAGTACATATTTTGAATTTGTGAGATGGCCAACCGAGATTAGATTTATAGAATTTTTAAGAAAATAATGCCTCTAGGCAAAAGTTATTGGCTTATGCAATAACTAAACTGACAATATTTCCATATTACAGCACTCAAATTTTACTGAAGAATAGAGGCAAGTCTTCATTTGAGTTGAACTCGAAGGCAGACTTGGCTTGCTATTAAAAGTATGGTCTGTAGCCCAGGAGCACCCGCATTAGCATCATGTAGGAGCTTGTCAAAAATGCAGAATCTCAGAAACCACCCCAGACCTCCTGGTAAACATGAACATGAAAGAATCTATATTTTAACAAAGTTCCAATTGGTTTACATGGCCATCATCATTTCAGGGGTGAAATTAATAACATTTGAATTATCTAGTATATTGTTCTTTGCCACCAAAAATGAACATGCACTTTGATTAACTATGGTTTTTAGCAGCCACTCTGGTGGTTACATTGCACAGCAATGATGCCATCAGTATAAATCTTGCAGACGTAGGCATCTCTCAGAAGCATATAACCAAATTATTGTTTTTATGTACTTACTGTGCAAGGACCCCTTTAATGATAGCAACGTTGAACAAGTTACTTAAATCTTCTGTCCTTTAATGTCTTCTTCTGTAAAATGCAAAAACAATGACACTTCCATTATCAGGTTATTATGATGATTATATGAACTGTACATGTAAAATGTTTAGGAGAGTGCCAGACATATAGTGACTCTCAATAACGATTTGTTTTTAGTATTATTTTTTGATATAACTCACAGGAGCGTGATCCTTAGTCTTCAGGACAATGACAGGACAGAGAACCAAGATAGGTGAGTGAGTGAGAAGTAAAATATAAAATCCAGTGCCGTCGAGTCGATGCCGACTCATAGCCACCCTATTAGGACAGAGTAGAACTGCCCCACAGAGTTTCCAAGGAGTGCCTGGCGGATTCAAACTGCCGACCCTTTGGTTAGCAGCGGTAGCACTACCCAGCAATTCCTCATGATAACTCTTTCTCCTGTGAAGTTAAAAAAAAAAAATTGAACGTCAGTCTAGTGGTGCCTCACTGGTCATAAAAGAGTATATGAATTTTCTGATCATGGGCTCCAGAGAAACCCACCTACTGTCCTATAATTTCACCACAGCTTTGTCAAGTTCAGCCCAGGCAGCAGAAGGAACGGCTGTAATGCCCACGGTCAGCATTATTTCATAGCAGCCTTTATCAAAGAGATACAGCAAAACCCCAGAAAGATGGTTGGTGGCATCAAAGACAAAACAAACAAGGGACAGAAGTTTCTCAAGGATTCATTTTTGCCTAAAAGGAATTTACAGAAAGGATGTTGTACTCAAAGGAGAAATATAGCCAAAGGGGTTAAGACAGTGTTCTGGCCTGTCTATGTATTGACACATCTCTTGATTTTTTAAATAGTGTTTTTACTTAGAATCCACTTTCTAGATTTATTTAAGATTAAATTTCTAGAAATATGACTTTTTAGAAGAGGTATATCCCTTGTTTAAATATAATACTAGAAAAAAAAATTACAGCCTGAATCTTCCTTAAAAAGGCAATTTCAGATAATGTTTCTCAGAGAATTATACCAAATCAGTGTAACATTGGTTTCTTCCTAAAAAAAAAAAAAAAAAAAAAGACATAACTAAAAATGGCTCTTGAATATGAGGGTATGTATTTATATTTGCCACGTGGAAGGTAACAATAGTTTATGAAAACATTCTCATGCCATAAGACACTGTCTACAAACCCAAAGTGAATAATAATAATGATGATGGTGATCATATTAGAAACAAATCCAATCATATATTGGGTTTTGTAATGTGCTAATGCCTTTGCATACATTGCTTCTGATCCTACCAGCAAACTACAAGATCGGTATTAATATCAGGCAGCGTTATACCTATTTTACGATTGAAGAATTCAGTGTTCAGAAAAGTTATGTAACTTATGCCAGGTCACAGAGTAGTATTAAGAGATAACGAAGTAGGTCATTGAATTAGTCTAAATGAACATCTTCCCTTAAGCCAGACCAAATAAGCTCCCACTCTAAGAAGAATCTTGCTGCTTTCCCCTAAACCAAATTGCTGCACTCATTCTTAAATTCATATCCGTAGACTCACTACACTCAAAGCAAATAAGTGGAGGACTAAACATTCAAACCCATATGTGCATGACACTGAAGTCTCTATTATTTTAAAAATTGTTTCTCCTTCAATTGACCATTACAGGCAGTGACCAGGCTAGACATACTCATTTGTTAGAGCAACATTTCCAAAAAGAAAACAAAACACGGCAATACCATGTATGTCAGAGATGATGTGATGCTCTTGCAATGTTTCTTCTGCAAAACCTGGCATCGTAGCTTATAGATAATCGGTACTCAGTGTATATTTGCTGATGAGTAGAAGAAAAGACACAGTCAAGTCCCTTCCTTAGAGGATTAGAAGGCTGCTAAAAAAGGAATCTCCCTTTTCCAAAATAAAATAAATGGAAGGAGAGTGAAGGATTAATCTTCCCTCCGGATCTTAGGCCCTACCAACAGCATTTGTCCAGGAATAAAAGGAAAAATTATTGAATTCCTGAGTGGTTCCAGTGGTCAATGCTCTTGACGTTAACTGAAAAGTTGGAGGTTGGGGTCCGCCCAGAGGTGCCTCAGAAAGGCCAGGTGACTGACTTCTGAAAATCCAGCCACTGAAGCACTCTTTGAAATAATACCATGACGTAATCCCATTACATATAGAACACAGTGTTGCTCTGACATACATGGTATTGCCGTGAGTTGGAATCAACTTGAGGGTAACGTTTTTTGTTTGTTTTGTTTTAAGCCCATTATGCTTAAAAAACTCTTGAATATGCAAGCTATGAGGAACTAAATATTCGTTTTCAGCAGAAAGATGAAATATAATGGTTTCTAAGTTCTTCATATGACAAAGTTCAAGACAGCCATCTTCCTGAAGTTACAGCTTGACTTATACAAACCATTATCTATCTGTTCTCAGGTACCTATATTTTCTGTGACTTTTCACTCTTTTATTTTTCTTTTCTGCCTTTTTTTTTTTTTTTTTTAACTGTGTCTTCTTAAGGTCTCTTTCTGAAAGTTCAAAACTCACATTTGGCAAAGAGGTTCCCAATTCGCTTGAATGCAAAAGAAAAAAGGAATATGTTACTGAACTGTAAAGTGTACACAGCATGGACTGAATGCTTACTGGAGGTAGGAAGCATATTTAGGAGGAAATAGAAGATATACAGCTAACATTTACAGAGACTACTTTTGAACCTTGATAACTATATAGAACCATAATACCTTGGGATTGACATTCTGAACTCATTTCCATGGAAACCATGATATATTGCCCTTGAGTCGATTCCAACTCATAGCAACCCTATAGGACAGAGTAGAACAGCCCCATAGAGTTTCCAAGGAGCAGCTGGTGGATTTGAACAGCAGCTCTTAACCACTGTCCTGAGCATCACCATAAGAGGCCTGAAAAACTAGTTTTGGTGCTTAGGATGGGAGAAACAGACTATGTCCAGTTAGTACCTACACTGAGGACACAACAGTAGAGTCCTTGTTATCTTGGGCTGTGCAGCACACCAGGTGAGAATGCACCTTTGATGAGAAAACACCCCTATAAGGTAAATGCCACTCAGCTTTGCAGGTGTTCTGAGTAGAGATTGTCTTTCAGGGAACAAAAGAAATAAACACAAATATGAACGTGATAGATTTGGCCACATATAAATTAAAAATGTGTGCATGTTGAAAAACACGAAAAAGGGAATTACAGTAAAATAATAGGCTAAGAAACAAACTGGCAATGATCAAGACCTATTACACATTTAGAAGAAAAATGATCTATCTAGCTATCATCTATTCTTGGAATTTATCACAAAGAAGAATTAACCCATTGCCTTCAAGTCTATTCCAACTCATAGTGACCCTATAAGATAGAGTAGAACTGCCCCATAAGATTTCCAAGGCTGTAATCTTTACTGCCGCAACTTTCTCCTGTGAAGCAGCTGGTGGGTTTGAAAAATTGATATGCAGGGGGATTTCATTATCGTATAATTTATAAGTGTTAAAAATTAGATTTGGAAGTAGCCTAAGTGTTCAAGTTTAAATATACTAAACATATCATGGCAAATTTTCATGATATAATACATGCAAGTAGTAGGCATTGTGATTTTAAAGAATATTTAAGATATGGGGGAATAAATATAAATATTATTAAGTAAAACAAACAGCTTTATAAATAACATTTTGGTCCATTTTGTAATTATAAGAAAACTCAATACCAATATAAAAATTCTTGTCTAGCTGATATTATCATTTTTTTCCTTAACTTTTTAAATCAAATTCATATATTCAAATGTATTTGGTGTACTAAGATTTATATGATAAAGAGCAAAGATGTCCTAAACCAAATCTTCCCAACCTCGAGTTTTATTCACCAAAAGTGATACAATTTTTTTTTTTCTTTAAGTACTGGTGAATAATCCCTAACATTAAATAAACCTATTATACCACTATTTATATCACCTTGATTTTCTGCTGCAGGAGATATTTCATTCGATTATATCATCCTCATTACCATTTTCATCTCAATTAGTACTCTGCCAATTCCTAGAGCCTTGTTTTTTTTGCCAGTGCTTTCAGTGCGGTTTGGACATCTTCCTTCAATACCATCGGCTCCTGATCATACGATACCTCCTGAAATAGTTTGAACAGAACGAGGGGCTACTGCATGGTTTAAAGGCAGGAAAAATGTGCGCCAAGGTTGTATCCTTTCACTGTATGTATTCGGTCTATATGCTGAGCACATAATCCGAGAAGCTGGACTATATGAAGAACAGGGCATCAGGACTGGAGGAAGACTCATTAACAACCTGTGTTATGCAGATGACACAACCTTGCTTGCTGAAAGTGAAGAGGACTTGAAGCACCTACTGATGACGATCAAAGACTACAGCTTTCATTGTGGACTACACCTCAACATAAAGAAAACCAAAATCGTCAGAACTGGACCAATAAGCAACATAATGATAAACGGAGAAAAGTTTGAAGTTGTCAAGGATTTCATTTTACTTGGATCCACAATCAACTTCCATGAAAGCAGCAGTCAAGAAATCAAACGAAGTATTATTGGATTGGGCAAATCTGCTGCAAAAGACCCCCTTGAAATGTTAAAAAGCAAAGATGTCACCTTGAAGACTAAGGTGTCCCTGACCCAAACCAGGGTGTTTTCAGTCACCTCATATGCATGTGAAAGCTGGACGAAGAATAAAGACCACAGAAGAATTGATGCCTTTGAATTGTGGTGTTGGTGAAGAATATTAAATATACCGTGGACTGGCAAAAGAATGAACAAATCTGTCTTGGAAGAAGTACAACCAGAATGCTCCTTAGAGGCAATGATGGTGAGACATGTTATCAGGAGATTCAGTCCCTAGAGAAGGACATAATGCTTTGTAGAGTGGAGGGTCAGGGAAAAAGAGGAAGACTCTCAACAAGGTGGATTGATACAGTGCCTACAACAATGGGCTCAAGCATAACAACATTTGTGAGGATGGTGCAGAATGGGGCAGTGTTTCGTTCTGTTGTACATAAGATTGCTATGAGTCAGAACAGACTGGTGGGCACCTAACAACAACACCGTTTTCATTTCCTGCCAATACAGTATTATCACAGTGTAATTTCTGTGTTGGTTACAATATTAAGTAAAACACTTGAGCCATGTTTCTTACTCTCTTTGTTAGGTGAGGCTATGGCCGATTTATTCCTCTACATATTTCTTTTCTCTACCATTCTATTTCTGACATTTGCATTATTATTTTCACATTTGTAAGATAACAGTTCTTCTGTAACCATAAGTAACTTTTGTTATTTGTATGGAGGTTGTTTCTATTTGAGAACAAAAGAGTTGGGGGAAAGGTTTAGGTGTTGATTGTTCAATTCGCAGACCTTATATCAATCCCTTACTTTTTAACCCCACATCTCATTCCTACCATCTCCAGCATTTCCAGCTCTGAAAACTCACCACTATATCCTCTTTGGGTATAGCCTTTTGCCATGAATATTCTATCAGCTGCTTCTCCCTCCCCTCCTCTTTCTTCAGAACTTTTCCATAGAATTTTGAATTTGTTGTAATATCTTGCCATATCATGACTGGGTTTGATTTATGTGAATTTTATATATATGTATGTAAAAAATATGTAGTACATTTCAAATGTATCCGTTCTACTCTCATATGTTCATTTTATTCTATTTATTTATTTATTCCACAGCTGGTCTGATGTTTCTTATGAGCCTCTTGTCACTGTTAAAGAAACTTAAACATTCCAATTAAGAGTATCTCAGTCTTTTCCTGTTAAAATAGTATGACTTCCCACCAGTGCTGGTTTAAATAGTTCTTTTTACATAAATGAGTCTATTTTAGATTCTGTTCCTTTCCCTTTCTCTTCCTCAAAATGGCAACTGTGTATATGAGTGTCTTACTGCATCCCTGTTGTGGTTAAGAGGATCTCAGATTCGTGAATGTCCTCTGGATCTGTTGTTTTCTGCTAAAATGGGTTGGTTAGGTATGAGTACCAGACAAGTAACCACTGACTTTGGACTGGTCGTGTTTTGTATTTTGGGCAACATGCTGACATCTACTGTTAGAATCTCTGTCTGATTCTGGCCCATTTTCCTCTGGGCATAAAGTCCTCATGCTCAGGGAGGAGGGGAGAGAATTGCATCTGTATCTTAGCTAATAGCTTCCCCAGTGATTCTCATTCATCTGTGTAATCTCTCTAACACCTTGGAGGGCATGCCACTGATGAGGAAGTCAAGGTTCTTCTGTGGACCTTTGGCTTTCCTCATGTCAACTCAAGGGAAACAGGACATTTGTGTTCAGATTCCCCAGTCCTTTTTTAGCTATATTGAAAACTTTACCCTTGCTATGATCAGGGCCTAATGTAGAAAGTGACAATTAACTAAGGAGGCTGCATCACTTTCTCACTACTCTTCTTTTTCTAATACTTCTTGATATCTGAATAAATGCTCATTAGAAGCAAGGATGGCAAGAATTCATCTCACTTTGGACATGTAGTCAGGAGGGATCAGTCCCTGGAGAAGAACATCATGTCTGGTAGAGAGTCAATGAAAGAGAGAAAGACCATCAATGAGATGTATTGACACAGTGGCTTCAACAATGGGTCAAATACAGCAAGGATTTGAGGATGGCACAGAACAGGGCAGTGTTTTTATTCTATTGTACATAGGGTCACTATGAGTCAGAACTGACTCAACAGCACCTAACAATGACAATTTTTTCATTTCCTTCTCCCCAAGTCTAGTGTCTTGACTTAGCATAATGACAGAGTCAAGAATGGAACTCTTTCAATGGCAGAAAATCACAAATCAGGAGGCATTTCAAGAATACTGAGTTTGCCATTAAGTTTTTCAGCAGTCCTTAAAGGGCATGGCTATCTTCCCCTGCTGAGTTTGGAGTTTATTGAGAGTAAAGACAAAGGAATCAAACAGATGAAAAGAAAGTGACATTTGTATTGCTAATTAAGCTGATTGGTGAATATGACTTTAATAATGTGGCCATGTGGACTTGAAATGCTTCATCTCAGGGTTAAATAGAGGGAACCTCTCTGATTTGGCGGAGCAGAACAATGATATCCTTCCTGATATGAGAAAACGTATCCTGTGAAGGATTCAAGAAAGCAGGCATGCTGCAGACTACATGGCCCTGCAAGAGAACTGGGGGTTCCCTAAACCAACCAAGCAGTTATATCTTTTCTCTGCCCCTGGATAAAGGAGAGAAAGGGGGCAGAATGTAGCTGGATATGTTCTTTTCATACCTTTGTTCATTATGATAGGAGGAGCCCTGGTGGTGCTGTGGTTAGAGCTAGGCTGCTAACTAAAAGTCAGCAGCTCAAATCCACCAGCCGCTCCTTTGAAACTCTGTGGGGCAGTTCTACTCTGTCCTAGAGGGTCTCTATGAGCCAAAATCGACTCAATGCCAAAGGGTTTAGATTCCTTGTGACCGCACACCACTACCACTACCACCACCACGACAACAATTCCTTAAGTTAGAAGGTAAGACTTTTTTGTGTGTGTGTTTAATGGAAATATTAACGAGAAGTAACTCCTCCATCATCCTCAGATTTTCTCTTGTTAAACATTAGCTAAATAATTACATGATAGGCTCTCATTGTCACAACTCACTTTAGAAGAAGAAAAAAAAACCTTGCCATTGAGTAGATTCCAACACATAGCAACCCTAAAGGACAGGGTAGAAGTGCCCCACAGGATTTGTAAGGCTGTAGACTTTTTTTTTTTTTTTTTTTAGACTTTAGAGAAGCAGACTGCCACACCTTTCTCCCACGGAGCAAGTGGTAAGCAGCTGGTGGATTCAAACCACTGACCTTTAGGTTAACATCCTAGTGCTTAACCACTGCGCTACCAAGACCATTTTAGTAGAGGAAGGGGTGTTTAATCAGGATAATTCTGTTTCCAACTTCACAAACCCACTCTCTAACACCAATACTGTTTCTCTTAGTCCTCCCAGATTCATTGGCAGGAAGTTCTCTTTCACCCCAGAAGGTTTTGAAATGGGTTAGACCCTTGCATTTGCAGACCAGAAACATGTGCATCAACAGGGAGCTTGTTAGAATGCAGCATATGTTAGAAATGCAGAACTTCAGACACACCCCAGATCTACTGACTGTAGTTTAACAGGCTCCCCAGGTAATTCTTATGTGCATTAAAGTTTGAGAAGCACTGGGCTAGAACAGTTCATTAATTTAAGTACCTCAAAGGCTTTGCTAGAGCCTAAACTTCCTCCCAATCAGTTTCCTAGCACAAATTATGCACAGCTACTCATTATCTTGAATGCACCTCTGCAGAGATTATGAGATGAAATCAAATAATAGTTGAATGAAATAGTGTATGAGAATTAAAAAAGTAGTAACCACTGTAATCGCTGAGAAGAAGATTTCAAAGGGCGGCTCGAGAAGACAAATTACAGTATTATAACAAAATGTGCAAAGACCTGGAGCTAGAAAACCAAAAGAGAAGAACACTTGGCATTTCTCAAGCTGAAAGAACTGAAGACAACATTCAAGCCTGGAGTTGCAATACTAAAGGATTCTATGGTCAAAATGTTGAACAACAGAGGAAGCATCCAAAGAAGATGGAAGGAATACACAGTCACTGTACCAAAAAGAATTAATTGGTCAATGTTCAGCCATTTCAGGAGGTAGCATATGATCAAGAACCAATGGTACTGAAAGAAGAAGTCCAAGCTGAAATAAAGACATTAGCAAAAAATAAGATTCCAGGAATTGATGGAATACCAGTTGAGATGTTTCAACAAACAAATACAATGCTGGAAGCACTCACTCATCTAAGCCAAGAAATTTTGAAGACAGCTACCTGGACAACTGACTGGAAGAGATCTTTATTTGTGCCTATTCCAAACAGAGGTGATCCAACAGAATGTGGAAATTATTAAACAATATTGTTAATATTACACACAAGTAAAATTTTGCTAAAGATAATTCCAAAATGGTTGCAGCAGTACGTCCACAGGAAACTGCCAAATTCAGAACAGGTCGTAGAACGTGGGATATTGCTGATGTCAGGTGGGTGTTGGCTGAAAACAGAAAATAACAGAAAGATGTTTACCTGCATTTTATAGACTATGCAAAGGTGTTCAACTGTGTGGGTCATAACAAATTATAGATAACATTAGGAAGAATGGGAATTCCAGAACACTTAATTGTGCTCATGTAGAACCTGAACATAGACCAAGAGGCAATCATTTGAACAGAACAAATGAATACTATATGGCTTAAAATCAGGAAGGGTGTGCATCAGATTTGTATCCTTTTGCCATAGTTATTCAATCTATATGCTGAGCAAATAATCCGAGAAGCTGGACTATTTGGCTTCAGGATTTGAAGAACACTAATTAACAATCTGCTGTATGCAAATGATACAACCTTGTTTGCTGAAAGTGAAGAGGACTTGAAGCACTTACTGAAGAAAGTCAAGGAGGACTTGAAGCACTTACTGAAGAAGGTCAAAGATTATGGCTTTCCATATAGATTACGACTCAATATAAAGAAAATAAAAATCTTCACGACTGGACTAATAAGCAACATCATGGTAAATGAAGACTAGATTGAAGTTGTCAAGGATTTCAATTTTACTTGGATCTACAATCAACATGTGGAAGCAGCAATCAAGAAATCAAACAACGCATTGCATTGGGCAAATCTGCTGCAAAAGACTCTAAAGCACTGAAAAACAAAGATGTCACCTTGAGGACTAAGGTGTGCCTGACCCAAGATATGGCATTTTCAATTGTCGCATATGCATGTGAAAGCTGGACAATGAATAAGGAAGACTGAAGAAGAATTGATGCCTTCGAATTATGGCGTTGGCAAAGAATATTGAATATACCATGGACTGCCAGAAGAATGAACAAATCAGTCTTGAATGAAGTACAGCTAGAATGCTCCTTAGAAGAGAGAGGATGGTGAGACTTTGTTGCTCATATTTTTCAACCTATTATCAGGAGGAACCAGTTCCTGGAGAAGGACATCATGCTTGGTAAAGCAGAGGGCCAGCAAAAAAAGAGGAACACTCTCAATGAGTTGAATTGACATGGTGGCTGCAACAAGGGCGTCAATTATTTCAATAATTATGAGGATGGTACAGGACCTGGCCGTGTGTTGTGCTGTTGTACATAGGGTTGCTGTATGTTGGAATCAACTCAATGGCACCTCTCAACAATAATAACTTTGTAATAGCTTGATCAAATTCAGCCACACAGACATTATTTGGGGGAAAAAAAAAAAAAAAAAAACATTGCTATGAATTCAATTCAACTCACAATGACCCAAAAGACAGAGTAGAACTGCCCCATAGGTTTTCCAAGGCTGTAATCTTCATGGAAGCAGACTGACATTATCTTTCTCCTGTGGACCCGCTGGTGAGTTCCAACTGTTGACTTTTTGAACTGGTGACCTTGCAGTTAGCAGCTGAGTGCTTAACCACTGTACCACCAGGGCTATTCATTATTTGAATCTAAGCTCCATGAATTATGAAGCTTAATAAATTCATTATTTATGAAGTTATTAAAAATATTACAATCCAAAAATTGAAACTTCTTACCTATGTGAATTAATATCAAAGTCCATAACTTTTAAGCTAAAGTAAAAATAATAATGATAATGAACTCCAAAAATTAAACTCTTTGACATTGTGAGTTCAAGTACCTGAGACCAGTGGGAAACACCCACTCTGAGGTCTGAGCAGCAGACATCCATTCAGTAGCTAGAGCCAGGACTGTCATTCACTTACTCATATTATCTTCTCACTTTCAAAGTGACATTTGAGGCATATGTGCTTTTAGCAATGTGTAGAAATTTGCACTGATGATGGCCCCGTTCCCAGATCTTTTCCTTTCTTCCCTGTGCCATTGGACAAAACAACAAAAAATCCTCCTTGTGACTTTTACCTCTATACAATGCCTTGAGGCCCTATAGGGTTTCATTAACTTTTGAATATTCCTAGCCTTGCGAATATTCCATCTTTCTATTCTCCTTTCTTTGCAATAGTGGGTTAGGCCTTTTACCATATGTAGAGCTAGCAATTTTGGTCTACTTTAAAACATTCTGTGCTCTTTCTGTGGTGGGGACTAGACATTTGAATTTCCTATGGAATTCTCTGCCTTTTGTGAGGCTCTGTCTTACTTTCTTAAGTGCTGTGATAACAAATATCACAAATGGGTGGCTTTAACAAATAGAGTTAGGAGGCTATAATTCCAAATTCAGGGCGCCAGGTCTAGGTAAAGGCTTTCTGTCTCTGTTGGCTCTGGGGGAAAGGTCCTTGTCTCTTTTTGGCTTCTGTTCCTTGGTGATCTCCATATGGCATCAGTCTTCCCCAGTTTGCTTCTGTGCCATCTCTGCTCCTTTTATATCTCAAAAGTGATTGGCTTGACAATAGGTTGGAGAGGGATGCTGGTGAGGAGTGAGCTTCTTGGATCAGGTGGACACTTGAGACTATGTTGGCATGTCCTGCCTGGAAAGGAGATGAGAAGGTGGAGGGGGTTAGAAGGTGGAGAAATGGGAACGAAAAGAGAGAGTGGA
Source organism: Loxodonta africana (assembly GCF_030014295.1). Classification (NCBI taxonomy): domain Eukaryota; kingdom Metazoa; phylum Chordata; class Mammalia; order Proboscidea; family Elephantidae; genus Loxodonta; species Loxodonta africana. The sequence continues at coordinate 18,366,714 of NC_087358.1, read as the reverse complement.
GAGAGAGAGCAGGCTGTCTCGTTAGGGGCAGAGTAATTGGGAGTGTGTAGCAAGGTGTTTATGGGTTTTTGTGTGGGAGACTGACTTGATTTGTAAACTTTCACTTAAAGCACCATAAAAATTATTTAAAAAAAAGTGATTGGCTTAAGACACACCCAACACTGATATGTCCTCATTAACATAGCAAAGAAAACCCTCTTCCCAATTGGGATTACACCCCCAGGCATAGGGGTTAGAATTCCAACACATATTTTCTGGGGACACAATTGGATCCATAACAAGCTCTTCAGTGAAATATAGCAAATGAATAAGTTGTGTGTCCGCAAAACCTGTGAATATTCAAAGAAATATTATATACCTTCCCAATCCTGGTCTGAATCTTTATACCGAGGGGATATTTTCCCATAATACTGATTGATGACTGTCCAGTCTGACTCTCTGTCAAGGTGCCTCTTCACCTCCGTGCCTTCCTTTAGGGTGTTAATTTACAGATTTTCTGGGCATTTCTCCTCAGGGCACAAACGATTCTTTGCCTACATTAACAGGGTCGCCTTGAAACTCACTCAGTAACAATACGAGTATTTTATGCTGATCTTACTAGTCTTCCTCTCTCAAATTTATCCATATTTTCTCTAACCACTTGGTATAACTGTCCCCAAAATTTTGACTTATCATTTCTTTTTTTTTTTAAGGAACACTTTATTAGTTCAGTCTTTAAGAGGGTGCCTCACAATGTTTTTTGGTCTTGTCATAGATGAAGTTCCCAGTCAATAAGACCTTGTCTTTTCTGTTACATTTTTTTTTGTGTGTGTGGGGGGGAAGGGAACCCAGCCACTCTTTCTGATCTAGCAGCAACTCAAACAGGTGTCCTTTCTTTAGCGCTTTCTTTAAAACTAATTACACCCAGGAGTATCTCTGCTTTGCTTTCATTACTGTCTGGCCTACCCTCTGAGATCTCATTTTTCCCTTTCATATCTCTATACTCTCCTTTAAAATCACAGCGTTTCTTGTATGGAAATTCTCTCCTCCTTCAGCTTAATTAGCTTATGTTTATTATGCTTTCACTCTTCACTGCTCTTGATATCAAGACCAAAGCATATTTTTAAACCAATCCATTCGCTCTTTGATTTCCTGAGAAACTAGATTCCTAGAGACAGAATGTTCCAGCTCAGGCTTTTAAAATTGCTTTCTTAAGTACTTGCACTTTCAGTGGTTTTATTGACATGGTTGTTGGCCTCAATCGAAGTTGATGATATTTTCTTTACAAAATAATGGCCTCTATTCCTAGCATCTTCTGTATGATAAATTTTACTGATCTTATGTGAATGGGGAAACCCTGGTGGTGTAGTGATTTAGTGCTACAGCTGCTAAGCAAAAGGCAGCAGTTCAAATCCTCCAGGCCCTCCTTGGAAACTCTATGGGGCAGTTCTACTCTGTCTTATAGGGTCGCCATGAGTCAGAATCGACTCGATGGCAGTGGGTTTTGGGTTTGGTATGTGAATGGGACCAAAATCTAGATCTCTAAAATTTAAAACTTTAATCGGAGTTTTGAAATGACTCAATCCAGGTCCGGTTTGAGACAGCTGAGGGGTGACGCTTCAAGACAATGTGTATAAATTGCATAATTGCTAAAGACTATTCTCCTTAAAAACCCTGGTGGCATAGTGGTTAATTGCTACGGCTGCAAACCAAAAAGTCAGCAGTTCAAATCCACCAGGCACTCTTGGAAACTCTATGGGGCAGTTCTACTCTGTTCTATAGGGTTGCTATGAGTCAGAACTGACTCAACAGCAATGGATTTGTTACAGGTTTTTTATTCCTTTTGGATATTTTTCTCTTTACACTTAAGACAGTTAAAAACCACATAAATTCTAACAGAATGGGTGACATCTGATCTAGCATTGTCCGGCTCACACAGTGGTGCTCTCTAGTCCATGTGGAATTCAGCTTCCTTTGCAGTTATAAATTCTAATCGCACGTAATGACTGAGAGGCACAAGAAAAACAGGAAAAATTCTTCCACATATCAATGACTTAAGTGCTTGTGCAATGAATTTCTGCTTGTTTTGAGTGAGTTAAAGTATATCTCGAAGTCTCCTTTTTGTTCCCCAATATAACTTATCTGCTAGGTAAGATCTATGTCAGCTTAGGCAGGGTAATGCTCAGTCATGAGGGATCGCCTGTGGCTTCGGTCAGATCAATGTCACTTCAGAGAATGCTATTCCTACTTACTAAAGCCTGTACGAGACACACACATCGAGGGCCCACTAAAAACAGTACTGAATCTTTACAAACAGCCAATGCCCGTGGGTAAACCACTGTGAAGGGCTAAATTCAAAATGCCACATGGCTGGCACTTTCTAAGTTCTTTCACTAGTACTACACCAGAAACTTTAATCAGATTTGGTCTCTAGATACCGATTTTTGTGTAGTCTCAAGGCTTCGGGTTAATACTGTAGGCTGCTGGGCTTTTATGGAGCCAATAAAAAGCACCCCTTTCTACTTTTCTCAGATGAGGAAAAAATACATAAAGCAGATAAATGAAAGGTGAAATGTTAGTATTATTAATGATAATGCTGATTATAGAAGAGAATAGAATTTTAATCAGGCAAAATGGACTAGATTATCCTTCACTCTAGAATTAGGCAGACTTACTCATGCAGCCTTTAGTGGCTTTGGACATCTGCACAGCTTCCCTGCAGGGCAACAGCCAGGCTCCAGGCCTACTCCAAGGAGCAGCGAAGGACACATATGGTTTCCACGCAGCTGGGTGCAAAAGGGAACGTAGGAGGCCCTGAGTCAACTACACTCAGTGCTTTTCTTAAATGCACTAGTCAGATGTGTTTCTCCCACACATTTCTTTCCTGGGTAGTGGTACATAAAGTCACCCCTTTCTATGAAAGCAAGAGAAATCAGAAACAAATATCCCCACTGTGTAATTTAAATGTGGATGGATGCAGTGGTCTCTTAATTTACTTAAATTAGTTGATTATTCTATTCATCTACTTTTAGCCAGTTGTTTTGGAAAATAAAAAGAATAAATATCATCCTCCCCAAAGAATGCAAATATTCATTGCTTTTATTTTGGCAGTTGGTTTCTAAGAGATTTCCCTTATCTTCATCTACTTAGAAGATATGCAAGTCCTACCTTCAAATTTCATTTTTCTTAGAAATAAAAATTGACTGTTGTTTTAACTGAATGAAGCTCATTGAGTAAAGAGGTGAGTAACTTTAACAGACCAACAAGATCACTGTGCCATCTGGGTAAGCTTGGAGAAAATAATGTTTTCAATGAAGTTAAAGAGATATGGGTTCCAGCTCCAGTTCTACTACATTATTTTGGACAACTGATAATATATTTCTGCTTTTTTTCCCCACTTGTTTAAAATGAACATAAAAACTTCATAAGTTTGTTGTTAGAATTAAATGAGAAAAATACATGTAAAGTTTTTAACATAGAACCTGATGTAGTACTCAAATAAATCTGACTCTAATAAGTATTAGCAATAATTAACAGCATCATTAAAGATACTAGTTACTTTGTGATCGCATATATAAATGGTTATACGTATATACACACACATCATTATTGAAATAATTGTCTTAACTATCTCTCTCTTTTTTTTTTAAACCTACACAAGATATTGCTATAACCTGCCCTCCAATGAGAAGATTTTTCCCTCTAGGCAGCCAAATGATAATAGTTAAAACATGTCTCCATTTTTTTTTTTTTTTTTCCAGAAGATATTGCTGTCAACTTCATTGCAAAGAACACAGAATAATTCTTCCAACAGTCATCCAAGCAGTTGTGCACTGAGGGATAAATGGTGTTGTGATGGTGTGTGTCCCTGTGTCTTTCTGAAGAGGCAATGACTGTGCTGGTAACGGTGCAGAGAAAGAGCACACTGCGGTCATGAAAAGAGGGCTTAAATCGCTTTAAAGGAATAACCAGAGCATGAGCGATTTAGTCTTTCTTACAGCCCTCCTGTGGAAACCAGTGATAGAAAATATCTAAAAGCCATTTACTGGCCTGCCAAATGTTTTGAATATCATTAGGTAAAAGAGCCCTGGTGGTGCAGCAGTTAAAGTGCTTGGCCACTAATCAAAAGATTGGTGGTTTGAACCCACCAGCTGCTCCACAAGAGAAATATGTAGTAGTCTGGCTCACTAAAGATTAAACCAAAAGCAAACCTGTTGCCACCATGTCAATTAAGACTTGCAGAGACTCACAGGGTTCTAAGGAGCAGCTGGTGGATTCAAACTACTGACCTTTTGGTTAGCAGCCATAGATCTTAACCACTGCCACCAGGGCCTCGAAAACCCTCTGGGGCAGTTCTACTCTGCCCAATAGGGTCACTATGAGTCAGGATCAAATGGATGGCAGTGGGTTTGATTTGTATTACTAGGTAATCTTCATTTGAGTAAATGAGTTAGCAGATGAAGTGGGAGTTTGAGGTTATGATGTAAGCAGAGTTCTGAAAATTTCTTCTGGATGCAGAATTTTAAGACACCATGATTTTTGTCACTGCCTGAGGCCTAGATATCCTTCACCAAATATTAGTTCCGGAAACTTGTGAAGCAATGACTTCTGTGATTATTTTGAGCCTGTGGTCAAGTAGAAGGTGTTGTACTTAGTAATGAACAGACGTCCTCCACACTGCTTCAGGCACTCATGTTTGCTATTCAAAAGAATCTTAGCCAAACAATGGAGAAACGATTTCAGAGACGTTTACTGAGTCCGCTGGGAACACACCCTTGGGAATACGTGCATTAGTAAATTAAAAATGTAGATGATCCCACTATTCTTAAAAAATATATACTATTGTACATTTTAAGTAAAATGTAAAAGCTACTTGAATAAATGCATACCTTTATTATTAGTTTGAAAGATTTCAGAAATGAAAGAACAAAGATTATCTTTTTTTCCCCCTACTTTGTTTTTGTTTACACTATTAAGGAAGAAGGTAAGTGTGCTTATTTCTGATTATATCTGCTAATGATAATTTATGATGGGAGCAATGGTGATATAATAAAAATTACATTTGTGTCATTTTTCAGAATCAAGGCATGAAGGCTGAATGCGAAGCCACCGCACACATGCGTAGAACATCATGATTACGTGTCGGCACTCAGGTTTAAGAGGTCTGGATCCAATTATAAAATTTTTGCAGAGTTTCGTCAGAGAACTTTAAACCTCTGTCAAAATCCTTGAAAACCTGGGTGTTGAGATAGAATTTGTGAAATAATTGTACTGTGGCGAGACTTCTCGTTAATGGACCCCTTCCTGAGTTTGCACTTTGACTGAAGGCACTCTCTATTTTTGCCATTATTTGGCAACGTATTATGGAGTGTAAGCCATGACTTGGTGTTAGTTGAAGTTTGTAGTTCCAAGGCTTATCTAATTTTGTTTAAAATTAGATTTCAAATACTCAGATGCAAATGACAAAGAACTTTGATAGCATTGCCCTTTACCTCTAGTTGCTATGCTAAAGAAACAAGTCATCAAAAAAGCAATTGCTTTGGGTAGAGAAAAATGTATCAGAAATCTAGTCGGTTAAGTCTTTTTGAAAAAAAAATATAAAAGCATTCTTTAAAACTATTAAAAATCATATAAGAAAGAAAACAGTATGCTAAGCAATCTTAACAGATGGGGTATATGCAATTATATATGTTTTAGTCAGTGTATTTTTATTTTACTTTTTAGCAGAATTTTTTGATAGTTTAACAGAAACAGACTACTGTTTGGTGATTTCTTTCACAAGGTTCTGTATAAATAAACAGGAGTATAGTTGAAAAAGTTACCTGCAGCCCACAAACTCACACATGCTATTATTGGTTAGGGGCAGTGGGATGGCAACCCAAATCATTTATTTGTCAGTTTATTTTCATACTCTGTATCAACCAAATATCTATTTTGTGCAAGTTATAAATTCTCTGCATTAATAAGACTGGTCCAATTTTAAGTTACAGTTGATATTCCACCATTGTCTCTGGCAAATTTTGAGTTTAAAACATAGAGAATGCAAAGCTTTTTCTCAGCCCAGAGTCTTTGGGTGGTGGAAATGATTAATAGGCTTGGCTGTTAACAGAAAGGTTGGAAGTTTGAGTCCATTTGGAAATGCATGGGAAGAAAGCCCTAGCTATCTGCTTACAAAGAAATTAGCCGGTTCTGCTCTGACACACATGGGGTCATCGAGATTTGGAATCTACTCAGCTGCAACTGGTAGTAGTATCCTGGGTTCCCTTCACAGAGTCTAGACGGCTTTGGTTATAGTCTCAGGCTCATTTGGGCAAGCAGAGCCAGGTTCTCCACTCCGATACACTGAACACCCAGAGCACCCCAGAAGCAATTCTAGTAGTGCTGCCTAGGTTATGATATAGGTCAGTCTGTAATCATCCTGTAGGCCATTGTTAAAGAGAACAAACTTCTTTGCAACATTTCAAATACTGCCCAGAGGGTTCAGGCAAAATGAACTGTTCTCAGAGTTACAATAATGTTAACAGACACTTGGTCTTCAGAATTAAGTTCTGATAGGACTGGTGGCATTAAAACTACACACACAAGTCTGTATTTCACAGTAGCAACTAAAAACAGTGGCTTTCAACTGGATTTTTTTTTTTTTTTTAATAAATCACGGACAAGAGAACCCTGCTTGAAGTGCCAGGGTTTAAACACCAATATAGAGCAAAAGATGATGGACCAAATACTCCAACATTAAACTATCCAACTGGAACATTTTCAACTAAAATTTCATCATCTAATCGATTGCCTGTCTTCATGTGTCATTCTCAGAAAGCTCTCTGGTCTTCATGTCAGCTTCCTCCATCAGTAAATTCAGGGTTGCCTACTTTATCCTGCTTGAGAATCCATGTAGCATAAGCTTCCACTTTCTTTCCTGAGGACCCTCCCACAAGAAGACCATAAAAGTTGTGATTTATGACAATAAAATCTCCAAAGTAAATGAGAGGATAAATTGTAAGAAATTTACAATGAAATATGTTGCCTTTAATAACGATTTTTGAAGTATTATCCCTCACAAAGTGGGACTGTTTTAAGGAAGTATTAGTTGTGATAACTATGATTATCAAACATTGAAAAGATAAATCAGACACCTTTAATTTGTCCATGGATCCCAAAAGACAGCCTTAAGAAGCAAATAATTCTATGGTTATAATAAGAAGAAAAAAATAAAAAGCATAAATTACAGTAGCAGTCTTAATGTCATACTTTCTAAAAAGGTATGAAAATAAAAGCAAACAAAGTTTAGTAATATGGTTTTGAATCTGAAAGTAGAGTTAGACAATAATTCAAAACCAGAGATATAGATTACAGACCAGAGTTGTTTTGATGAGTCACCTTTCACTAAGTGAGCTTTCTAAAAAAATTCTCCACAGCAAAAAAGATTAGCAGTCATAAGTGTTTTTGTTATTCATGAGACACGATACATCATCACATTTTGTCTATTGTTTGAGCACATTACTGTCTTCTTATAAACAAGAGATCATCTTTCATATGAACATTTGCACATATCAGCATATAAGTTATAATACAGGCTTAATAAAAAATGATGATCTTTGAAGACAACACACAGGAAGTAAAATACCATCTTTCGGATTCTCTACATACCGAGAACTTGTGAGAAAACAGGTGTCTTATTGAATAATGTGGAATTTAAATTAGAACGCTATGAAATACAATGAAACAGCAATATAATTAAGACCATAATGTGGAATTAAAATATATAGATTTATTCCATGAAAGAAATTTAAATTCATACAGAAGTGGAGATTAGAATTAATTTTGAAGTGAATTAAAGCTTTACTCCTGAAAAGAAAAGTAATGTTTTAGTGTAACTACAAGGCTGGAAACAGTCTTTACCAGGTGATTGTCAGTGTTCTTTGTACAAAGAGAAAACCTTAAAAAATGTATTTCATAGCAAAGCCCTGGAGGACGAGGCTGCATTATCTTTGTCAATAACGGAAGCCTACAAAGTACCATGTGTACTTAAGATTTTAAAATGCATTTTAATTTTTTAAATATTCAAAACCATCAAGGACATAATTTTAAAAACCTAATTTTGTTCTGGAAGCAGCAGTAAATTGGAGGCTAGATCATATACCAGAACCTCAATACAACCTCTTTTCATTTATTTTCTGTTCACATAAATCCAGGGGAAGTGTAATAATAATACTTTTTTTAAAATACATTTTTACATGTGTTTTCTGAACTATTTATACAACAACTCTCAAGGTAGGAATAACTGTGCCACCATCTAAACAAAATAATGTATGTGGGGAGCAACAAAATGTCAAATAAAAGTGATACTCAGGGGGGGTGTAGGAGCAAGAACAGGGGCAGATGTTGAAATCAGACTGGTCCAAGTTTAAATTCAGCTTTGTTTGCTTAATTTTTTTTGACACTTAGGCAAATTATTGAACTTCTTTTTTGAAGCTGATACAACATTTAGATATAATACATGTTATTATAAAAGGCAGCTGAATTTATTCTAATCCCCAAACCATTGCTTCCTGGTTGTGTCACATTGGGATAGCTGGAGGTGTCTCAGCTCTTGAAGGTGGCAAATGACACCTACCTTATATGGGTGTTGTGAGGAATATCTAAGGTAACAGATGTAAGCACACCTGGCACAGAGAATGATATCCTATTCCTGTGTCATCTTCTGGCTCCCTTCCCTCTTTGCCTATTTTGGTTCATAATCAAGAATTCCTTCTCCTCTAAGTCACTGTTGTCTTTCACACTAAGAAATAATGATAAAACTAGGAAACTTGAGTGGTTTACGCAAGCCTACTCTAGAATAAATCAACTTTTCATTATTCTGTGTTCTCTGGAAGTAATGTATGTTAGAAAGAAAAACAAAACGCTAATTAAAAGAATTGAGGCTAGTTTTCCCCTGCCTCTGCCTTTAATCCCTATGGACTACATACACTTGGATAGGGCACTTATGTTGTTGGGTGATGGGAAGCTGTTTCTTAACATAAACTGATTAAATAGGTCATCTTTAAGACTTATTCCAGTTCTAAATTCTATATTCTAATCAAATCAATCACCTTATTGGTGGATATCTATTTTATTCTTCTATTCCCAAAATCTCAGCTGATTACCTTCTCACCTGCCCTCAATTTTGTTAGCTTGAATGATGAAATTCCATGATAATGAAACCATAATTGTGATTTCTAACCCTGCACAGGTCACGAGTTTTGCTCCATTCCAGAAGCTACCACTAATGCATCCTTTAATGAGAGAGAAAGGCTGATAAAGTATGAATAGATCAGCACAAACCCTTTCTCATTCTGGAAAAACAATTTAAAAGTGTACACTCTGCTAGTATTACTTTACTTATATAATGTTATTGTGTATTCATCATAAATAACTCACAAATTCCTCATCATTGTGCTCTGTATTTTTTGGTATCTGACTTCAAGAAGTTTTCTTTATGAATCTAATAATAAAATACACATACACATATATAATGTTTAAATATGTTTATTATACTAGGGATGTTGATTATTGGCCATCTGTGTATAAAACGTCCTATTATGAGTAAGATTTAAGGTTAAACACATTTTCCAATTCTCTTCCATAAGTATAACTTAACAAACCTGTTGCCGTCTAGGAGATTCTGACTCATAGCGGCCCTGTAGGACAGATCAGAACTGCCCCAGAGCTTTCCGAGGCTGTAATCTTTAGGGAAACAGACTTTCTTCTACTGGGCAGCTGGTGGGCTTGAACTGCTGGCTTTTTTGGCTGGTAGCTGTGTGCTTTAACTACTGCCCCACGAGGGCTCCTTATAACTTAATAAGGAGAAATAAACTGCTTCTTTGACCAATTTCAGTTCCAAAACATTGATTTGGTTTTCAAGTATACACCGAGAGCATAGATAATATTTGATGGTTATCATTGATACGGTTTCTTAAGAAGCTAAATACTGTACTTATGAAAATTCAGGTAAAGATAAAATAATTTTATGTGATGAAAATTCTAGGATTGATTGCTAGCCCTGTTTCAGTACAATCCAATGACTTTGAATTTTGTGCGGCTTATTTAAAATGTTAAAAAATGTAATGAGCTTTTTTCCTTTTACCTTGCTAAGGTCCTAAAGTCTAGAGAAAAAAAAAAAATATGACATATTGTAGGATCAATGTGAAGGTAGTTCAGGGAAATAAGTGACCCAGAAGGAAAGAAAATGAGGCTTGGTTTGCATCATCTCCCTGAAAGACTTCATTAATAATACCATCCATCCATCCCGGTAATTTGAAAAGTGCTAATCTCTTATGTTCCGGGAACTCTGCTAAGACAAGGTCGAAAACTATCTTCATTATAAATTTCAATATTGTTTATAGATAAAAGCCAAATCCTAATGCTGAATTTCTTTTGTAGAGAGACTTGTTGAGATTGTATTTCAATAAAGTATTACATGGAACTACTCAAAGTAAACCCGAATAAACGAAATAACTTGGGTGACAAGATACTTAGAGAAATGTTTTCTTGTGAGAATTTAGGACATGTATATGGTCAGAGGTGTAACGAGAGTTAGGCAGAGGGGGGCACTTGCTCCAGGCTGCAAGTCCAAGGGGGTGCCAGACAGGGTGCAGAATGACATTCCAAGGTGCCACAAATATGAAAGACATGCAAAAATACATTAATAAATTTTCCTTCTAATAGTTTTTAGTATATAAATATCCAATAAATTAAGTAACGTATATATATCAAGGCTTCTTGCTATTGCTTTAATAACTAGAGAAAAATTAAATATCTTTGACCAATTAAGGACTGATTTAAAATAATCTAATTAAGTAAAAACTCAAAGTACCAATATTCTAATTGTGAATCCTCTGTTTTCTTTGTTTTTTCATCATCTATATACTACTGTCTCAGGAGAATGGCTGTATTCTTTATTAACTCTTGAAAATACAAACAAAACAAACAGTTGGGGGCACTTCTTAAATTATTCAGGTGTACCTGAGCGTGACTTTATGCAGTTCAATTTATATTATTTAATAAAATCTACTAAAATTCAGTTACAAAAGACTCCCGTGAGGTCTTTAATTCATTTATATTAAAGCTGAATGAAGCAATCACTTTTTGATGATATATATACACACACACACATATATATAACCAAAAAAAAAAAAAAAAACATTGCCATCGTTGTGATTCCAACTTTAGTGACCCTATGGGACAGAGTAGAACTGCCCCTTAGGGTTTCCAAGAAGTGGTAGATTTGAACTGCCGACCTCTTGGTTAGCAGCCAAGCTGTTAACCACTATGCCACCAGGGCTCTGTATATATATTAGTATTCAGTAAATAGTCAATAAATATTTGTTTAAATAATAAATAAATGAAAGAATGAAGGAATTTATTACTGTGTAAAGCCAGCATAACTGATAATGCTGAATATCCTAGAAAAAGGACGATGTGTATTTTCTATTCCTTTATCAAAATACGAAAAGCTCTCAGGCAGTTTTCAAGGTTAGCAGGTTTCAAAATTGTTCCTCATTAATACAAGTAGAAAATCAAATGACCGGCAAAATGGTTAAAATAGAAAGAAAACTTTTTCTAAGAACAGAAATTTGATTAAAAGTAAAAAAAAAAAAAAAAAAAAATCTTTGGTGCCTTATCTAAAATTCCAAGTTTTATTTGAGAATTACATATACATATGTACATACCCAAGTTTTTCTTTATGTACGTATTCAATTTTAAAGTATTTAAAATAAGATTCATCAATTTAGTGCATATGGTGATAAACAATGGATGTTTCTCCTAGAATTTTTAAACTGAGAAGGCAATGATAATAACTGATGACATGTAATTATTTTTTTTATGTATTACAAATATACAAATATAAAATAATTACATTGGGAATTCTTAATCCTTAGAGTGTCTGCTTACTCTGTAATAAGATATCCTAAACTCACAAATTTGTAATCCAAATTGGTATTTCTGTATACAAAAATTGACACCTCCATAAATTATTTAGTTGTTTGAGTCTATAGAGTTGTTTGCACACTATGGAATTTAAATGTATTTCCTGGCGCTATTATCTGATGTTTGATTTTCTAGTTTGGTTACCAGAAATGGATACATTTTCATCATATTCTTGGCTTATTTATGAGATAATAAATTTGTTGGTGTGTTATTGTCTTAAAAGCACATCACTATACCTAAGAACAGATTTCTAAAAAAAGTACAAATTTATTCCTAATTCATAATTCATGGACAATAAGTTCCCCTTATCATGTTTAAGTTTTCTCTCTGGGATTTTGTAAGAGCAGGGTTTCTTGATGTGCCTAGTAGTAAAATCCCATCTCACCTCATTTCATTATTATAAAAGTTCTATGTTATTAATCATGTACATGCCCGTAACCCAGATTCTAGCAGAGGTTGTTGGAAAAAATGAATAATGAATTGATGAATAATGTGAATAATAAGGCTGGAAAGGTAGGAAAAGGCTAGGTCATAATTACTCCAGCATAAGGTATTTACTCTGGCATCAGTTACTGCTGATGCAGTAATAATATATAACAAAATATAAATATATATAACAAACCACAAAACTCAGTGGCTTAAACAATACACATTTATTTAGTCTAGGTGTATGCAGGTCAGCAATTTAGGCTGGTTCAGCTGAGTAATTTTTCTGGTCTCAACTGATCTCATCCTCATGTTGACAGTTGAAGGGTGTTAGGATATGGAAGTAACTGAACCGTATTCCCTTTATCCTCCAAGAGACTAACCTGGACATACTCTCATGTTGATAACAAAGGCAGAGGTTCAAGAGTAAACAAGCCCCAATAGTCAAGCCCATTTAAAACTCTGAATTATGCTCCCTAGCATTCATTGGCCCTGGTCACACCCTCATGGTGGAGTCCAGAGTCAAGGTGGAAGGGAATGACGAAGTTACATAGCAGAACCATGGAAGAGTAAAGAATTGGGCCTATTAAGCAATCAGTGTATCACAGTCTTCTAAGCTGTTAACCCTGTGCCGTAAAGTCGATTCTGACTCATAGCAACCCTGTAGGACAGAGTAGAACTGCCCCAGAGAGTTTCCAAGGAGCGCTTGGTGGATTCGAACTGCCAACTCTTTGGTTAGCAGCCGTAGCACTTAACCACTTCGCCACCAGGGTTTCCTCTAAGTTGTTATACAGGTAAAATATGATAAAGACGTGTAATTAAGATGGAGCAAAGAGTATATATCGTGGGAAACTAATCATTATTGTCAAAATTGAATTGACAGAATTTGGAATTCCATGGGTTTGTTGTGAGGGGCCAGGATGACTGTTAAGTAGAAGACGTGTTGAAGATTTCAATTATATGGGTGCGGTTAGTAGTGTCATTTATGAAAATAAGGCACTGGTAGGAAGAAAGGATATTTAGGGAAGGCATGAGGAAAATACCAGTTTGGATCAAAACAGTCTAACTTTAAGCTTTCGGAATAATTTAGAATTTAGTTTAGAAACATAAAAAAACTTTTAGAAATGCATGATTAGTTCTGAGGAAGGGGGGGTACTAAAAAAGGAAATATAAAAAAGGCAAAGCTTTTTCATGGAGGAATGGGTAATAGGTACACACTTATGGAAGGAATAGGTACACACTTATGGAGGAAATCTCCGAGAAGATTTAGAAACACAGGAAGGTACACGAAATTATATGCCATCATAGAAATGAGAGGAAAGTGTTTTACTTAGGTGAGAACCAAGGATAAATCAAACCAGACCCGTTGCCCTCAAGTTCACTCCCACTCGTAATGACCCGAAGGAACAAAGTAGAACTGTCCCATACAGTTCCCAAGGCTGTAAATCTTTACAGAAGCAGGCTGTCACTGTCTTTCTCCAGTGGAGCTGCTGGTGGGTTTGAACCACTTAACCATTGCACCACCAGGGCTCCTCAAGAACCAAGTAAACATTACAGATTGTTCAGAATGAACCTGGTAAAAGCGAAGCCCAGCACAATCTTAAAAATTACTATTAATTTTTTAAAGTAGTCTAAAATTTTAAAAATCTAAATTATTATTAATTTCAAATTAAATAACATTCCAGCAGTGAATTTTACAATTTATGCAGCAGTGCTTAACTAAAGAGAGTTTCAAGTGAAAACTTTATAAATAACACTTATCTTCTTTTCCAGTAAGGACTATGAAAGGACCAGGAGTAAAGAAGGCCAACCTAATTTATTCTGATTATAGAATTCTAGCTTACATAATATATGGCAAATTTTGAAAATTAAATAAATATTCCCTTGAAATGCCTAGTTTTATTGAAGTATCCATTGGAACTGGAATTGAAAAAAGAAGATAAAATACATTTCATTTTGGTTTTTAAAAAAGCAAAAGTTTTGAAAGAAAGTTACCCTATTCTGAAGCTTTCCAGCACATTCTTCATTACCGTCCTGTCAGGCGGAAGTGTATGTCTCAAGGGAAATAAGAGCAAAGGATTTAAAGCTGGATTATAAATAATAAGTCTAAATTCTGGAAATACTTTAAAAATAAGAAAAAAATTAAAATGAAACCAAGGGAAAGAATGTCAATATCTCAAACACCTGCCTATGGAAGTAATGAGTTTAACCTGTCTTTTCCAAAGTATTCCTTGAAGAGATTTAAAACCTTGTACCTTTGTTTTATTTCCAAGCAATTCTATTTGGAATTTGGCATTGAAAATACAGCACTAAGGGATTAAAAGAAGTAATGATGCCAGTGTTATTTAAAAAGAAAAATCTGAAGAAGGAATTTAGTAGTGTTTTGTGGAAAAAGACGAGCTTAACAGACTACAGAACTAACAAATTGGCTAATTTGTGCAAGTTACTCTCCTGCTATACACAATGAAAATACTAAAAACCTGCTTACACGATCATTCCACAGAGCAGATGAAATGATGTATATTAAATACCTGGTATTGCAATATAAGCTCAGCAATTGTTAGTTTCTTAAACTTTTCACTGAAAAATATCATCTTTGCTTGCCATTTTTATAACAAATAAAAGGTATAGAATCTAATATATGATTTTTTTTGTATTTGATTAATTATAAAAGTAGGTATAAATGTCATAATTCTTTATTTAGCTAAAGTATACTCTACTTTATTTTACTTATTATTTCCTAGGATTTTAATAAGGACACCTGTGATTCAACATGTCTTTTATAACTGAATTTTCCATGGTAGATGCAGTTTTGTGTTTTCTTTTACATTATGTATTCAAATTAGAGTTTTGATATCCTTAGGTGTGCTTTTTTTTTACTATAAATAATTTTTTTATTTAGTCATTTTTGTTTACAATTGAAACTCTGGGGATTCAAAATCACCATCTTTGCCCATGAGCTTCTTATACACACCAAGAAAAGTTCCAACCTTGTGTTCTGCATTGTTCTGTTGTGCTTTGTCCAAATGAATCTTTATAAGTTGGCTGCCATCCAGTTTTACACAGATTCTCTTGTCCACAATTACACTGGGGAAGCCAAGTCTTCATGGATTGCATCGTGGGTGGCTGGCGGTCAGGGAATGGCTCCTGAGACCTTTTGCTTATTTTTTGTATGCTTTTTTCAAATTGCTTTAGGCAGAATTTGCCTCTGAGCAACAAAGGCGATGTGTTTTCCACTCATCTTTTTCTCCAGTTCATGTACTAGCCTGACTTGAATGTTCTGGAGAGACTTTAGTTGAGGACCGGGAATAAAGATTATAATAGCTTTCTGACAACCACCAACTTCAATTTCCTTGGCTGCAGTTATATTTGGCTCCGTCAACTGAGGTCCAAGTTCATCTCCAGCTCAAGCAGGACTTAAAAAACGCCAGACTCAAATTTATCAGGCTTTTTGCCGTTGGACTTCACGGCCTTAACACTTGATCTGAACATGGCCTTTTTCTTGCTGAGGACCAGCATAGGAACAGTCTTAGGTGTGCTTTTGAAAGCCAAGGAGGAAAAAAAAAAAAAAACTTGTATAAAGTCATCATTTCTATTTCTTCTATATATTTTAGGTATCACGACCATATAAATTAGGAACTTAATAAATAAACTGAATAAATACCTGTTTGGTTTTAAAATATGGGTGCGAAATGTAGTTGAGTGGGCCAAAGATCCCTAGATCCTAAGAAATGACAATCCTGGGTTAAGGTAAAAAGGACGCTGTCTTTACACTTGCACCATTTTCTTCGTAGCTAAAGGGTTTTCCGGGGATTCTGCTGTTGGATATGAGCCCAGGTCACTCCTGGCAGCTGCCCCATGACAGGGGCAGCAGCTGGTTCATATGCTTACGTATTGATTATCTTCCAGATGGAGTGAAAAGATGAAGTGATTATGAATTATCACAGAAAATTAGGTTTTAGGTTTCCACAACATGACGAAAACAAACTCCAAACCATAGCATTTCTTAATTAAAATTATTAAGGATTTGTCTTTCATTGGATATCAATGATGTATACATTTTTAAAGAAAATCTCAAGTCCTGTTGCTATACACTTTTTAAAAAACTATTCGGTGCTATGAAATTAAGTTGAGCTCTCTGTCAATCCTTGTGAAGATATGACAGATGGCCATTCAGATTCCTCCTGTCCCTGAAAGTCCTGTGATTCCCTCTGTACTTGACCAGACACAAAATTTACTGCCCGAAAGCTTCACTGAAAAGAAGAACATTATCTCAGATTCTCTCAGTACGTAACTACTTGCTTAGAGTCTTAATCATTGCACACCCGCACAGAATTGTCTCAGTAAATACGTAAACATGTTATTGAATGGAAGCAGAGAAATTGTGAATATATATTAGCTTTATAATTTTTTAAATAGCTTATCATTCTATTCAAAGTTTTATTCACATATATATTGATTCAATAAGGTGAGGACTGTTTACTCTGTAACCAATGCTAGAAGAAGGTACTTTGGGAGCAAAAGTCAGATAAAGCACTGGAAGAAATTCACTATTTTTGCAAGTAAAACATGCAAACATAATACAAGATGACACCAATTATGAAGCAGAATATAAGAACCGCATTACTGCTGTTGGTTTTAGGTGCCAGTGGAGTCAGAACGACTCATAGAGACCCTGTGTACAACAGAACGAAACACTGCCGGGTCCTGTGCCATCCTTACAATTGCCGTTATGCTTGAGACTTTTGTTGCAGTCACTGTGTCAATCCATCTGGTTGAGGGTCTTCCTCTTTTTCTCTGACCCTCTACTTTACCAAGCATAATGTCCTTCTCGTGGGACTGGTCCCTCCTGATAACATGTCCAAAGTACATGAGATAAAGTCTCACCATCCTCTCTTCCAAGGAACAGTTTGGCTGTACTTCTTCCAAGACAGATTTGTTTATCATTTGCTTAAAGTATGTCAGTGATCAGGATGTAGTACCTAATTCAGAAAGGATTTCTCAGGAAAAGAGAGATTAATATGAGGAAGCAGAGAGGGAAGAAGCACAGGATACTTCTCCAGTTTCATTTGACTAAGTCACACTCTTCATTCATTTATCGCCTAACTTCTATGAGAAGTCAGGAAATATGTGTTTCAAAAACATTTTAAAAAATAAACATCCTTGTTTTGTGAATATGCAGTTTAAAAAAATCACCCATTCGATACTTAATATATGAAAGACTTGTTGTCAGGTGCCATCTAGTTGGCTCTATGTCTAGGACCATATGTATAAGAGAACAAAATGTGCCCAGTCCTGCACCATCCTCACAACGGTCACTATATTTGAGCCCATTGTAGAGCTGCTGTCTCAGTCCATCTCGTTGAGAGTCTTCCTCTTTTCACTGACCTTTTACATTATGAAGCATGATATCCTTCTTCAGAGACTGGAGTATGACAGACTAGGTCCAGTGAACATAAAGATAAATAAGACACGATTTCTCCCTTTGAGAACTTATGATCTGATTGCTGAAAAAGCTATATAAATTAATAGGCTTAGTGCTAGTGCTAAAAATATAAATATTTAGTATTATACATGTTAATGTGTATATATAGCCCTGTAACTATTTATATGTAAATATTATGGCTACATTGTCTCAGATTTCCTAACTACATAATTACTTGCTGAGAGTCATGATTATAACAAACACATAGGGTCTCCATGAGCTAGAATTGACTCAATGGGAACCAACAACAATAATCCAGTATTTTCTCAATAATGACTTTAAAAATGTCACTGAATGGAATCAGGAACCTTACAAATGCACATTAGCTTGTTCAGGTCACTTCCTTATGAATAGGGCTTTCTTATCTTGTTGACCAGATTCCAAAGCCACATAAGATGATACAAGATAAAATTAGTATTCTACTCTATTCCATTTTAATTTTTGCATAAAAATATAGACCAAGTTTCATAAGCTGGACAGGGATTAATTATTCTAACTATAGTGGATCTTCCTGGTGAAAAATAACCCTCAGTTACAAAGATAATTTCAGACCACCATTCTTTTAAAAGCATTTAGGATTTTCAATTCAGGTGAAAACAATGCTTGCTGTTCTTACTTATGTGTTTATATATACACATGCATTTTATGCCATTACCACCAAGCAGTGATGTACTGATTGTAGAAAATTACATGCAATTCAAAGAGCTTTGTTTAATAAACTTGGCTAGCATTGGTTCCATGAAAGGTAATAAATAGACCATGGTAAATAAGTTTTACAGGTAGATTTTATCAACGACTTGTTCTGCTTTAGGAAAATCGAGTTGTTATTACATTTCTCTTAGATAACAGGGCCATCCCAATAAGATGTTTTCCTCTTGCTTCCCAGGCAAGAGAGTCCCCGTAGGTAGGCAAAAAAATCTTTTTAGAGTCTACTTCAGATTCTGTCATACTTTGAGTAAAATCTATGGCTATACTCTCCGTGCTCTAAAATCTAGTTCACGTCCCTAATCATGGCTGACAAGGTTCTCATCTGGCCTTATTTTCCCTTTTCACCTTTGGACTCTTGCTCCTTCAATGTGAAACCCCAGAAAGAAATTAGTTCCTTTCCCTGGTTTCTTCCATCTCTGGGTCCTTCCCATCATTCTCTAAGCCTTCAATACTTTCTTCTTCTTTATTTCTTATCCTTCGTAGTCCAGCTGTATATATCACTTTTTACACAAGCCTTCTCTAATTCACCCAAGTCCGTTTCAAGTACACTTCCTTAGTGTTCCTCTTGCCTAGGAGCTATCACACCTCATTGTGTTTTGTGCTTACTTCTTGTATCTCCACCTAGAAAATAAACTCCATGAAAGCTGTGAACTTGGAGTTTTTAAATACCTGTACTAAACAAAAATATCAACACAAAATATAAGCAGAACTTACATTAAGTGTACAGGTTTTTTAAAATGTCCCTATTTTGGTAGACTCCTATGGCTATTGCAAACACACCAGAGAAGGGGAAGAATCTTATCAGAGCATATCAGAGTAGAAAAACATTTCAGAGATGAAACAGATTATACCACATTTGCCATTTTATATATTCAGATATAAAACTACAAAAGTGTCATATACTTGGCTGGATGTTACAGTTTCTTTAGCTAGCTGTTGGTCAGGCTATAAACCTAATTGATTGTTTTAAGTCAACTTCATTGTTATTTTGATATTCCAATAAATTCTCTGTGCCTTAGAGTGATGCATGGCATGCAATAAGATAAAATTCAAAAATAAGGAAACTAGGGAGTAAAATAATAAGGGTAGAGGGAGGGATAAGGAGTGGAGCTTAGTAGTGTCAGAACACAATCTGAAAGCGGTGAAAACAAATACCATTACTTGAGGTGAATAATGTATCTGGCTATCAGATTTCCAGCTGGAAAAGCAGAAAGAGAATTATCATTCATAATAAAATTCTTAGTGTCAATTTAATTCTGAATGTGAATTTCTCAACAGCATTGTTTTTCGGAATGGTTTCTCATGTACATGACACTTTAAAATTTTGAAAATATACACCACAACATTCTTAAAATAAAGGCATTACTAAGTTTCAGAGGCTAGCTGCATAATGTCATGCAGAGTTTGGGAAACAAAGGGCCTAAGTAAGTATCTCTCTTCTCTTCTGCTATGGCATAAAACAAAAATAAAATTAAGAGTTGATAGCAGTTAGAAAGATTTGTTTAGAATCTTCCATGAATGTTAATTCTTAGAATAAAGATTTGGTTAAAAATTAGCTGGACTAGAGTTCAAAGTATATGGATTTACCAAAAGACATTAAGAAAACCAGAAATTTCCAATAATAAATATTTACTGGAATAGGGGCTAGGAGGAGGAAATAGCATAACTTTGACACTAATGATGCTAATTTTTCACATTCCCAAATTAACAGCCTATGAGTAGAAAAATGTATATGGCTATTTTTTTTAAACCTAGATTTTCACTTTTTTTTCATAAACTTGTACATATTATGCTTAAAATTATATAATGTCCTTCATATCTGTATAAATATCTCTCATTTGTAATTTTTTGTAGGTTTGTTCTAGATTTTTACAGAGTTCATTTAATTATTAGTTTTTAGTTTTTATTTAAAGAATTGCATTTTGATTTTTAAATATATTCTTTAGTTTTAGTTTTATTCATATCTGCTAATTTCTGTTCTTATTTTTACTTTGATTTCATTAAATTCGATCTTTCATAAATCTTTAATTGGACTCTCAGTTTATGTATTTTATTAACTTTTGACTTCAACAATATTTATTAACTGCAGACTTTAATTTTGTTCTGTCCATACTTTGTTTTTTGTTTTTAATATTTAAAAATCTTTGTTTATATCTCAAATTTAAAAATGAGAAATTAAGCAGTACTGTGATGTCCACTTAATTTAGATGAGGTTAACATTCTTTTACTTCTCTCTAATACCTGCGAAAATCTGGAGATAGAAAACCAAAAGGGAAAAGCACGCTCAGCATTTCTCAAGCTGAAAGAACAGAAAAAGAACTAAGTCTTGAGGTGCAATATAGAAAGACTCTACTAGGAAATTATTCAAAGATATAGGAAGCATCAAAAGAAGATGGCAGGAATACACAGAATCACTATAGCAAAAAGAATTGGTCAAAGTTCAACTATTTTAGGAGGTGGCATATGATCAGGAACCGACAGTACTGAAGGAATATGTCTAAGCTGCACTGGAGGCATTGATGAGAAACAAGGCTCCAGGAATTGATGGAATATCAATGGAGATGTTTCAACAAACAGATGCAGTGCTGGAAGTGCTCACTCATCTATGCCAAGAAATTTGGAAGACAGCCAACTGGCCAACTGACTGGAAAAGATCCACATTTATGCCTATTCCCAAGATAGGTGACCCAACCAAATGTGGATATTATAGAACAATATCATTAATACCACAAGCAAGTGAAATTTTGCTGAAGATTATTCAAAAGTGGCTGCAGCATTATATCAACAGGTTGCTGCCAGAAATTCAAGCCAGATTTAGAAGAGGGCATGGAACCAGCAAAATCTTTACTGATGTCAGGTGAATCCTGGCTGAAAGCAGAGAACACCAGACAATTGTTTACCTGTGTTTTAGTGACCACGCAAAGGCATTCCACTGTGTGGATCATAACTAATTATGGATAACATTGCAAAGAATGAGAGTTCCGGAACACTTCATTGTGCTCATGAGGAACCTATACATAGATCAAAAGGCCATTGTTGAAACAAAACAAGGAGATACTGCTTGGCTTAAGGTCAGGAAAAGTGTCAGAGTTGTACTCGTTCAAAATATGTGTTCAATCTGTGTGCTGAGCAAATAATCTAAGAAGCAGGACTATATTAAGAAGAGAGGGGAATCAGAATTGAAAGACAACTCATTAACAATCTCTGTTATGCATATGATACAGCCTTTCTTGCTGAAAGTGAAGAGGACTTGAAGCACTTACTGATGAAGATCAAACGCCACAGCCTTCAGTTTGGATTACACGTGAACATAAAGAAAACAAAAATCCTCACAACTGGACCAATAAGCAACATCATGATAAATGGAGAAAAGATTAAAGTTGTCAAGGATTTAATTTTACTTGGGTCTACAATCAATACTCACAGAAGCTGCAGCCAAGAAATCAAAAGATGCATTGCATTAGGCAAATCAGGTGCAAAAGACCTCTTTAAGGTATTAAAAAGCAAAGATGTCACCTTGATGGCTAAGGTGCACCTCACCCAAGCCAAGGTCAGTTTTCAACCATGCTTCCTGAAATGAAGTATTCTTCTCAGTCTACATCTGCTTTCCTTTCTTTCTCTGGGAAATACTCTTTTCTTTTCATATTAGCTCTGATAATTTCATTTTCAATTTTTCTCTGACCTCTTCTTAAAGAAAAGAAATTCCAAGGTATCACTAATGGTTAAGTCCTCAGTTAGTGACTGAAGGTTGGTGGTTTGAATCCACCCAGAGGCACATCAGAACAAAGTCCTGGCAATCTACTTCTGAAAGGTCACAGCTATTAAAAGCCC
Source organism: Loxodonta africana (assembly GCF_030014295.1). Classification (NCBI taxonomy): domain Eukaryota; kingdom Metazoa; phylum Chordata; class Mammalia; order Proboscidea; family Elephantidae; genus Loxodonta; species Loxodonta africana. Next base: position 18,344,318 of record NC_087358.1, on the reverse strand, counting down.
AATGGAGCACAGTTTTATTTCTGAAACCCGTGGGGTTGCCATGAGTTGGGATCAGCTCAACGGCAACCGGTTTTTCTTAAGGAGCAAAATTATTTCTATATTGGGTACACATTTTCTCTGGTACATAACAACAACAACAACAAAAATGGAACACGTTGCCCTCGAGTCAATTCTGACTCATAGCTATCCCATAAGACCAGAGCGGAACTGCTCCATGGGGTTTCCAAGAAGTGGCTAAGTGGATTTGAGCTGCCAAACTTTTGGTTAGCAGCCATAGCTCTTAACCACTGCACCATAGTAAATAGTTTGTTCTTCACATTTTTGTATTAAACAGTGAGACGTTCACACGGTTAGGTAATTAAGCATACATTCTATTATCTTCTGTTTCTAATGTGGATTCAAAAACTTAATATTTATATTTTTGTTTTATTGAAACCTTACTTACTTATCTTTCTTTGTGTCCTATCGCATAGTATTTTCATGCCTGCTCCTTCCCTCTTGCTTATTTTTAATTGGGATCATTTCTTGAATGCTGTAGTGTATGCCATACCACTCATCAGCCCGTTTTTCAACTGTGGTGGTTTGTGTAGTGCTATGAAGCCCTGGTGATGCAGTGGTTAAGAGCTACAGCTGCTAACCAAGAGGTTGGCAGCTGCTGCTTGGAAACCCTACGGGGCAGTACTGCTCTGTCCTACAGGGTCCTGTGAGTCAGAATCAACGCGATGGCAATGGGTTTGGTTTTGGTTTCAGGATTCTGGAAACTATGCCACTGGTATCTCAAATACCAGCAGGGTTACCAGTGGTGGACAGGTTTCAGCAGAGCTTTCATACTAACAGACTACAAAGAAGGGCCTGGCAATCTACTTTCAAAAATTAGTCAATGGAAAGTCTATGGATCACAACAGAATATTGCCCAATACAGTGCTGGAAGATGATCCTCCTTGGTTGAAAGGGACTGAAAATACTCAGTGGCTAAAACAATGGACTCGGGCACACTAATAATGGTGAAGGTGGCACAGGATCAGTGAACATCTTGTTCTGTTGTACATAGGGGCACCAGGAGTTGGAGACGACTTGACGGCTACTAACAATAGCAACAACAACTTTGCAAATACCAGACAATGTCCTCTATTAGGACATTTGGTGTGTATTTATCTATCATTTCTTCCCTAAATTTTGTTGTACTTATGAGGTAGGAAACAAAACAAAACAAAAAGCATTTTCATCATATATAGTATGTGGGAAGACAAGCAAATGTAGTATGATTTGAGAATCAGTTATTTTATCTTTTTTGATGAATATACAATTACAAGCAACCAAAATTGTTTTTTGCCTCCTTCCCTTGTTAGTGGATTTTGTGATTAAAAATTTCTTGTCTGAAATTAAATTTATTGATTACATGCATTGATGTATCCCATTGTCACAGATCACTACTGAACTCTGTATAATCAAGATGGTAAATAATGAAATATAGTAAGTGAAAAAGTCCACATAATTAAATAAATTACACATTTCCCAGCTCTATGGGCCAATTCAGAGCGTACTGATGCACCGGTTTAATGAGAACATTTATGTGAAAGAAGATTCCTTTTTCACTGCATGTAATTGTCATTGAAATTGTCTTCTACATGAGCATATATTTGCCAAAGCATTTGAAAGCAAACGTGTCATACAAATGTTAGATATTGTCATTTTGTTTACTTTCTCTGGCACATGGAAGCAAGTAAGGCCATCCAGTATGATTTGCATTTAACTTAGCTCTGATAACTTTTTTAAAAAAATACTTATATCAAAGAAACACAAGGGAATAAAAAAGCTAAATATACCCTTATTTTCCTATGGTCATTACGAAGGTTCTGGGAATTTTTACTGCTAAAATGTTTACTAGAAAAACCAATCCAAGGGCTTAGATCTATTCCAGGTTATGCTACTTACTAGTTTATTCAACAAATTATTTAACCTATAAGAACTTTGTTTTTATTCCTCAGAGACTTACCGTATATTTACACGGATAACAGGCACCTTCTCTGTTCGATTGCCAACTGCATCCTACTCCCGTGAAGTATTTTGGTAAGTGTGCTATGCCATTTTTTTTTTTTTTTACAATAACATGTAAAAAAATTGGCATAGCAGCTGTTATGAAAATAACTCGTGGCGGGAGGGCATGGTTGGCAAACAAACATAGAAGGTGAGTGTTATTTGTGTAAAAATGTGGTGTATAATTTCAGAGTTAGTAGAGACCTTAATAACATAATCCACCATCATTTTGCAAATGAAGTAATCACCACCCAGAAGGCTAACGTGGCCAATGTGAGAGTTAGTATTTCAGAGGCACAGCAACCACAGCCCTTTGATTTACGTGTGGTCCACTGGGTACTGTTCACTGTTTTATGGCCTGAGGTGAAACAGAGGAAAAAAAAAAAAAAAGATTCAAAGCCATAACTTGCTGTATTTATTTGAAGGTTTATTTCTATAATATTGATAATAATTTGATATTTCAGTGGAGAGTTTCACATCACCATAGCATTTCTTTAGTATTTGTAGTAATTCTGATCAGTTCCAGTAAAGTGAATGTTCAATAAATATTTTATTATCACAAAAATGAACGCAAGTTTTGGAAAGGAATTTGCTATCACCAAATAATAAAACAAACCCTATAAGACAAAAGCAATGGTAATATCAGGGCCATACTCTTCACTTATTGTACGGGTAGTAATATGGGTTGATTAATGATAATTCTAAGAAGTCATCTGCGACTTCCTGGGAAAGATTGCTATAGCCACCCACACTGAAGTAGCAAAAAAGAAAAGAAACAACCCTAAAATTTCTATGTATACTGAGAAACACTAAATATATTTAAAATTCCCACAGCCGTATTTAAAAATGAATAAGAGTAAAATGGGTTGTAAATTACTGATGGATAGGGTTCATTTGAAGACAATCCCTCATAGTTTCAATGCATATTTAAAACTTTAATGGAAATCTACAAGCTGAATAAAAAAAAACTATATCCAGCTATAAATATCACATCTGACTTCTGTGAGGTGGCAACTGCTGATCCCATTTTTTTTTTAAATTGTCTTTTAACAAGCAAACCTCTTTTTCTGTCAGGAAAGCATTTTCTTCTGCCATATATTCTGTTGACGGCACTGGGTTTTTTGGGTTTTTTTTAAATATATTCTGTATGCTTCATTTCCTTCTTTCTACGTTTTTCAACCAGAGTGACCCAGATATGAAAGTTTTAGCATCATTTCTGTATGTACATGTATAACAGCATAAAATAATGTTCTAATTGATATATAGTTTTTACCTACTCTTGACGTCAATGTATTCTGTAAAATTCAAAGTCTTATCTAGCCAAAGAAATTATTAACAATTCAGCTTTGTAATCTGTTAGGGTTGATCATAATGGACAAATCATACGTGTGTGTGTGTGATTTATTGATTTTTTTAAAATGCATATTCTGTCCCCAAATCTTGAATTATTAAAACCATTTCCTAAGTGTAACAAACTAAGAAAGCAAAGTTTTCTGGACAGATTTATACATTTAAAACATACAAACCAAAAAAGAATTGATGGTTTTACAGGAGGCTTGAAAAAGTACTTTCAATCAAAAATCTAATGCTACTACTGCTAACCACAGCAACATATGTTCAGTTGCTAATTCTCATGCCAACTGACTTTTTCTAAATGCTACTAGAGATTTTGAAAATGTTCAAGGTTCTTTTATGTTTAGAGTCGTTGTAGAATGCAAAGATGAAAACGGCTATTTATTGCATAGCTGCTTATACACATTTGAAAAAAAAATAAAAGGAAAGGAGAAATTTAAAGTCCAGAATGCCTAACATGCAGTAAATAAGATCTTTGGCTTCAACTCTTTTACTTCTCTCTCCAGTCTTTAACACAACCCATTACAGTTCCCGTAGATGAAAAGAAAATGTAGTGCTCTTTGTCGCTTTTGAGAAGACAGTTGTTTTTCGCAAATACATTCCTTTTTTTTTTTTTTTGGCTTTAACAAACAGAAATTTATTTCCTCACAGTGCAGGAGGCTAAAAGTCTGAATTCAGGGTTCTGGCTTTAGGGAAAGGCTTTCTCTCTCTTTTGGCTCTCAAGAAAGATCCCTGTCTCCTCTGAACTTCTGTACCTGGGAAATCTTCATGTACTTGGCATCTGTCTTCCCCCACCTCTTCTTCTTTTGCTTGCTTGTTTAATCTCTTTTATATAACAAAAAGATTGACTTAACAAACGCCCTACACTAATCCTGTCTCATTAACATAACAAAGACAGCCCAGTACCAAATGGGATTATAACCACAGGCATAGAGGTAAGGGTTTACAACTACTTTGGGGGGAAACAATTCAGTCCATAATAGTTGGTATCAAGATACTTAGGTTTGTCATAACATTCAATTGAATAAACCATATTTGGAGAGATAAATCTGCATAAAAATAAAAAGAAATTTCCATTTAAGGGTAAATCATATATATTTTTATTTTTTTCTAACACTGTGTGCTTCATATTACTTAAAACTTGAATTTTTTTTTTATTCAGTTGATTGTTCTTTAGTTTTTAACATAAATTTTGTTTTGGCCACTTTTTGGCTGTAACTGTAAGTAAACCAGCAGTTCTTAATCTTTGTCGTGCCTTGGATCCCTTTGGTAATATGGTGAAGCCTATGGATGCCGTCTAAGAATAATGCTGTTTTTTTTTTTTTTTTTTAATTAATTTTTATTGTGCTTTAAGTGAAAGTTTACCAATCAAATCGGTCTCTCATATAAAAATTTATTTACACCTTCCTATATATTTTTTTTTCTTTTTTATACACTCCTAACTGCTCTCCCTGCAATGAGTCAGCACACTCCTTCTCTCTACTCTCCAATTTCAAGTCCATTCGGTCAGCTTCTGGCCCCCTCTGCCCTCTCATCTCCCCTCCAGAAAGGAGATGCCAACATAGCCTTATGTGTCTACTTGATCCAAGAAGCTCATTCTTCACCAGTATCATTTTCTATTCCACAGTCCAGTCCAGTCCCTGTCTCAAGAGTTGCCTTGGGAATAGTTCCTGACTTGGGCTAACAGAAGGTCTGGGGACCATGACCTCCGGGGTCCTTCTAGTCTCAGTCAGACAATTAAGTCTGGTCCTTTTACGAGAATTTGGGGTCTACACCCCACTGCTCTCCTTCTCCCTCAGGGATTCTCTGTTGTGTTGCCTGTCAAGGCAGCCAGCCATCGGTTATAGTCAGGCACCATCTAGTTCTTCTGGTCTCAGACTTTTTGAGTCTCTGGTTTATGTGGCCCTTTCTGTCTCTTGGGATCATAATTACCTTGTGTCTTTTGTGTTCTTCATTCTCCTTTGCTCCAGGTGGGTTGAGACCAATTGATGCGTCTTAGACGACCGCTCGCTAACATTTAAGACCCCAAAAGCCACTCCAAAGTGGGATGCAGAATGTTTTCTTAATAGATTTTATTATGCCAATTGACTTAGATGTCTCCTGAAACCATGGTCCCCAAACCCCCGCCCCTGTTACGCTGGCCTTCAAAGCATTCATTTTATTCAGGAAGCTTCTTTGTTTTGGTTTAGTCCAGTTGTGCTTACCTCTTCTGAATTGTGTGTTGTGATTCCCTTCACCTAAAATACTTCTTATCTACTAATTAGTGAAAACCCCACTTCCACTCTCCCCCACTCTCCCCTCTCGTAACCATCAAAGAATATTTTCTTCTCTGTTTAAACTATTTCTCGAGTTCTTGTAATAGTGGTCTTATACAATATTTACCCTTTGCAACTGACTAATTCACTCAGCATAATGCCTTCCAGATTCCTCCATGTTATGAAATGTTTCACGGATTCATCATTGTTCTTTATCGATGCATAATATTCCATTGTGTGAATGTACCATAATTTATTTATCCATTCATCCACTGATGGGAGCCTTGGTCTCTTCCATCTTTTTGCTATTGTAAACAGTGCTACAATAAACATGGATGTGCATGTATCTGTTCGTGTAAAGACTCTTATTTCTCTAGGATATACTCCAAGGAGTGGGATTGCTGGACCATATGGTAGTTCTATTTCTAGTTTTTTTAAGGAAATGCCAAATTGATTTCCAAAATGGTTGTAACTTTTTACATTCCCACCAGCAGTGTATAAGTGTTCCAGCCTCTCCACAACCTCTCCAACAATTATTATTTTGTGTTTTTTAGATTAATGTCAGCCTTGTTGGAGTGAGATGAAAACTGATTGTAGTTTTGATTTGGATTTCTCTAATGACTAATGATCGTGAGGATTTCCTCATGTATCTGTTAGCTACCTGAATGTCTTCTTTAGTGAAGTGCCTGCTCATATCTTTTCCCCAGTTTTTAATTTGGTGATTTGTCTTTTTGTAGTGGAGTTTTTGCAGTATCATGTAGATTTTAGAGATCAGGTACTGATCAGAAATGTCATAGCTAAAAACTTTTTCCCAGTCTGTAGGTGATCTTTTTACTCTTTTGGTGAAGTCTTTGGATGAGCATAGGTGTTTGATTTTTAGGATCTCCCAGTTATCTAGTTTTTCTTCTGCATTGTTAGTAATGTTTTGTATACTGTTTATGCCATGTATTAGGGCTCCTAGCATTGTTCCTATTTTTTCTTCCATGATCTTTATGGTTTTAGAATTTATATTTGAGTCTTGGATTCATTTCAAGTTGGTTTTGTGCATGCTATGAGTTATGGGTCTTGTTTCATTCTTTTGCAGATGGATATCCAGTTATGCCAGCACCATTTGTTAAAAAGACTGTGTTTCCCCCATTAATGGACTTTGGGCTTTTGTCAAATATCAGTTGCTCATAGGTGGATGGATTTATGTCTGGATTCTCAATTCTGTTCTGTTGATCTATGTATCTGTTGTTGTACCAGTACCAGGCTGTTTTGACTACTATGGCGGTAAAATAGGTTCTAAAATCAGATAGAGCAAAGCCTCCCACTTTGTTCTTCTTCTTTAGTAATGCTTTACTTATCTGGGGCCTCTTTCCCTTCCATATGAAGTTGGTGATTTGTTTCTCCATCTCATTAAAAAATGTCATTGGAATTTGGATGGGAATTGCATTGTATCTATAGATGGCTTTTGGTAGGACAGACATTTTTATAATGTTAATTCTTCCTATCCGTGAGCAAGGTATGTTTTTCCACTTATGTAGCTCTCTTTTGATTTCTTATAGTAGTGTCTTCTGGTCTTTTTTTGTATAAGTCTTTTACATCTCTAGTGAGATTTATTCCTAAGTATTTTTCTTTTTTGCGGGGGGGGGGGTTAGTGTAAATGGTATTGATTTGGTGATTTCCTCCTCGATGTTCTTTTTGTTAGTGTAGAGGAATCCAAGTGATTTTTGTGTGTTTAACTTGTATTCTGATAGTCTGCTGAATACAGTAGCTTCCTTGAGGATTCTTTAGGGTTTTCTGTATATAAGATCATGTCATCTGCAAATAGAGATAATTTTACTTCCTCCTTACCAGTCTGGATGCCCTTTATTTCTTTATCTAGCCTAATTGCTCTGGCTAGGACCTCCAGCACAATGTTGAAATAAGAGCAGTGATAAAGGGCATCCTTGTCTGGTTGTCTTTCTCAAGGGGAATGCTTTCAGACTCTCTCCATTTAGCATGATGTTGGCTGTTAGCTTTGTATAAATGTCTTTTATTATGTTGAGGAATTTTCCTTCTATTCCTATTTTGCTGAGAGTTTTTATCATGAATGGGTGTTGAACTTTGTCAAATGTTTTTTCTGCATCAATTGATAAAATCCTGTGATTCTTGTCTTTTGTTTTATTTATATGACGTATTACATTAATTGTTTTTCTAATATTGAACCATCCCTGCATACCTGGTATGAATCCCTCTTGGTCATGGTGAATTATTTTTTTGATATGTTGTTGAATTCTATTGGCTAGAATTTTGTTGAAGATTTTTGCATCTAAGATCTTGAGGGATGTATGTCTGTAATTTTCTCTTTTTGTGGTGTCTTTACCTGGCTTTGGCATCAGGGATATGCTGTCTTCATTGAATCAGTTTGGGAGCATTCTGTTCTTTTCTATGCTCTGAAATACCTTTAGTAATAGTGGTGTTAACTCTTCTCTGAAAGTTTGGTAGAACTTTGCAGTGAAGCCGTCGGGGCCAGGGCTTTTTGTTGTTGTTGTTGGGTTTTTCTTTATTACGTTTTCAATCTCTTCTTTTGTTATGGGTCTATTTAGTTGTCCTAACTCTGCGTTAGTTTTTTTTTTTTTCAACTCTGCGTTAGTTTAGGTAGGTAGTATGTTCCTAGGAATTCATCCATTCCTTCTAGGTTTTCAAATTTGTTAGAGTACAATTTTTTTAGTATTCTGATATGATTCTTTTAATGTCAGTTGGGTCTGTTGTGATATTGCCCATCTCATTTCTTATTCAGATTATTTGCTTCCTCTCCTGTTTTTCTTTTGTCAGTCAGGCCAATCGTTTATCAATTTTGTTAATTTTTTCAAAGAATCAGATTTTGGTCTTTCAATTGTTTTTCTGTTCTCTATTTCATTTAATTTTGCTCTAATTTTTATTAATTGCCTGCAGTGCATGGGAGTTTCTTTTGTTGCCTTCTGGTGCCTGCAGTTTTCTTTTGTTGCTCTCTTTCTATTTTTTCAAGTCGTAGGGATAATTCTTTGATTTTGGCCCTTTCTTCTTTTTGTATGTGTGCATTTATTGTTATGAATTGACCTCTGAGCACTGCTTTCACTGTGTCTCAAAGGTTCTGATAGGAAGTGTTTTCATTCTCATTGGATTCTGTGAATTTCTTTATTCCATCCTTAATGTCTTCTATAATACAGTCTTTTTTGAGCAGGGTATTGTTCAGTTTCTAAGTGTTTGATTTCTTTTCCCTGCTTTTTCTGTTATTGATTTCCACCTTTATGGCCTTGTGATCAGAGAAGATGCTTTGTAATATTTCAATGTTTTGGATTCTGCTAAGGCTTGCTTTATGACCTAATATGTGGTTTATTCTGGAGAATGTTCCATGTGCACTAGAAAAGAAAGTATACTTGGTTGCTGTTGGGTGGAGTGTTCTGTATATGTCTCTGAGTTCAAGTTGGTTGATTGTGGCATTTAGATCTTCTTTGTCTTTATTGAGCTTCTTTCTAGATGTCCTGTCCTTCACCGAAAGTGGTGTGTTGGAGTCTCCTACTATTATTGTGGAGCTGTCTATCTCACTTTTCGATGCTGATAGAGTTTGTTTTATGTATCTTACAGCCCTGCCATTGGGTGCATGAATATTTAATATGGTTATTTCCACCTGGTATATAGTCCCTTTAATCATCATATAGTGTTCTTCCTTATCTTTTGTGGTGGATTTAACTTTCAAGTCTATTTTTTCAGAAATTAGTATCGCCACTCCTGATTTTTTCATTGTTGTTGGCTTGATATATTTTTTCCATCTTTTAAGTTTTAGTTTGTTTGTGCCTCTAAGTCTAAGGTGTGTCTCTTGTAGGCAGCATATAGCCGGATCATTTTTTTTAATCCTTTGTAACTCTCTGTCTCTATTGGTGAATTTAGTCCATTTACATTCAGTGTGATTATAGATAGGTATGAGTTTAGTGCTGTCATTTTGATGCCTTTTTTTGTGCGTTGTTGGCAGTTTTCATTTTTCCACTTACTTTCTTGTGCTGAGAAGATTTTCTTTGTAAATTTGTTTTCCTTTTTTCATTGTAGTTGAATTTGTTTTTGCTGAGTCTTTATGTTTATCTTGTTTTTTATTTTGAAGTGAGGGACTGTTAGTGTTCTTTGTGGTTGCCTTAATATTTACCCCTATTTTTTTAAGTTTACACCTAACTTTTATCTCCTTATATCACCTTGACTTCCTCTCCATATAGAAGGTCTATGTCTACTGTATTTAGTCCCTCTTCATTGATTATTGGAAATCCTGGTGGCATAGTGGTTAAGTGCTGTGGCTGCTAACTAAAGGGTCAGCAGTTTGAATCCACCAGGCACTCCTTGGAAACTCTATGGGGCAGTTCTACTCTGTCCTATAGGGTTGCTATGAGTCGGAATCGACTCGACGGCATTAGGTTTGGTTTTTTGGTTATTGATTACTGTCAACTTTTATATAATGACATCACTGATTTCCCTGTTTTGAGCATTTTTTTTTATTTCCCTATCTGAGTTGATATCTGGTTTCTCTGTTGTGTGTTCGAGTATTGTGTTGATATCTGATATCATTGACTTTCTAACCAGAGAATTCCCTTCAGTATTTCTCATAGTTTTGGTTTGGTTTTTGCAAATTCGCTAAGCTTGTGTTTATCTGTAAATGTCTTAATTTCACCTTCATATTTGATAGACAGTTTTGCTGGATATGTGATTTGTGGCTGACAATTTCTCTCCTTCAGTGCTCTATATATGCCATCCCATTGCCTTCTTACCTTCATGGTTTCTGCCGAGTATTCCGAACTTATTCGTATTAATTCTCCTTTGTAGGTGACTTTTCACTTGTCCCTGGCTGCTCTTAAAATTTTCTGTTTATCTTTGGTTTGGGCAAGTTTGAAGATTATATATCTTGGTGAGTTTCTTTTAAGATCTACCTTATGTGGATTTCATTGAGCATCTTGGATAGATATCATCTTTCATGATATCAGGGAAGTTTTCTGCCAACAAATATTCAAGAATTCTTTCTGTATTTTCTGTTATCCCTCCCTGTTCTGGTATTCCAATCACTCTCAAGTTATTCTTTTTGATAGAGTCCCACATGATTCTTAGTGTTTCTCCATTTTTTTTTTTAATTTTTTATCTGATTTTTCTTCAAATATATTGGTGCCAAGTGCCTTATCCTCTATCTCCCTAATTCTGCATTCTGGTTCCTTGATTCTTCTCCTCTGACTTTCTACTGAGTTGTCTAGTTCTGTAATTTTATTGTTAATCTTCTGAATTTATGAATGGTTTCTCTATGGATTCTTGCAGCTTATAAATTTTTCATTGTGTTCTTGAATAACCTTTTTAATTCCTTCAACTGCTTTATCTATGCATTTCTTGGCTTTTCCTGTGTATTGCCTCATCTTGTTCCTGATGTCTTGAAGAGTTCTGTATGTTAGTCTTTTGTATTCTGCATCTGGCTATTCCAGGAATACATCTTCATCCTGGAAAGTCCTCGATTCTCTGTTTTGGGAGTTTGTTGAAGCAATCATGGTCTGCTTCTTTATGTGATTTGATATCAACTGCTATCTCCAAGCCATCTATAAGTGATTGTAATAATTTATTTTATGTTTACTCACTATGTCCTAGCTTCTTGCTTTGTTTTATTTCTAGTTTTAGGCTACTAGAGTGAACTAACTTGATTATTGAAGCCTTTGTTAAACAAAACAGATCTTACTATTCAGTCACTAGATATTTATTGCATGCCTTTTTTTTATGTGCAATAATAGGGTCTAGATTGATATTAAAGTTAATCAACAGCAACAATAACAAAATATGGAAGGTCATGTAATACCATCTAGTAAACAAGACAGACATTAATTAAATACTTACAAAAATGCATATAAAATGATAACTGTGAAACAACTTTGAAAGAAGAGTAAATATTTTTATGCCAGTTTTTGAACAAATTTGATACTTTTATTGAAATGAATAAAGGAATCCAGAGAAAAGTTTTTCCTAAAAAGATAACAACTGAGCTGAGTTGTGAAACCAAAATCAAAACACAGAAAAAACAAACCTGTTTCCGTTGAGTCAATTCCAACTCATAGCAACACTATAGGACAGATTATAACTATCCCACAGGATTTCCAAGGAGCAGCTTGTGGATTTGAACTGATGACCTTTGGGCTATCAGCTTAGATCTTAAACACTGTGCGACCAGGGCTCCTCTGAAACCAAAGTAGAAGTTAAATAAGTAAAGAGAAATGTAGGGATTAACTGGGGTGGGGGACAGGAAACAGTTACACATTGGTACCCCTCTATCTTCTACCAGGAGCTCTTCTCCTGATAGAAGATTCCAGTTTATGAGAGTCCACTGAATATATGAGTGAGATTTTTCTATGAAATTTTTTGTTGGTATTCTCACTGATGCTTTTATTAAAAGGTAAGAGAGAGAGAAAAAGAGAGAATTTGCAAACTTGGAAAGTAAATTAATACCCTGTTTGGTAGATGTTATTAAATGTTATTACTGATTCTAATTTTTTTTCTGATATTACACGTTGAATAAGTCATTGACATATTTGTAATTTCTCTAGCATTTTGTCTTTGATATTCTCCAAACTGAAAATCAAAAGGTAAAAGTTGTAAAAAGTTCTATTAGTTATATCTAATTAAAATATAACATCCTCAGTTAAATTAGATTGCTACATAGATGTGGATGGCATTTCTTTTTGCTAGAGAATCACTCTACTATGCACAGGTTTTATTAAGAATCAGGAGAAAACAGAATGTACTCTCTTATGCACAGGTTTTATTAAAAATCAGGAGAAAACAAAATGTACTGAAGTACACAGAACAGGAGTCATCAAAAAATAATTCCTTACTTTCTCTAAACGTTTCTTAGCAACTCATACACATATTCCTCTTATACCGTAATAAACCACTTGAGACATGAAAAAAAAAAAACAAAACTTCAATACCTAGTGTCTTAGAAATAGTTTCTCTAAATTATAGTTGAAAGTGTTAAGATATATTTTATCATGAACAGTGTGAAGATGAGCTAAGAGGGCAAAGTATTTAAATTCTTGAAGCCTTTTTATGCTCATCTAAAGAATAAAGAACAATACTTCATAATACTGAGGTAATGATTACATTAAATAATTTATGTAAAAATCTTGTCATATGACCCAGCAATTCTACCCCTAGGTATATGTTGACAAGAATTGAAACCAGTAATTCAGGAACATATACACCAATGTTCATTGCAGCATTATTAATAATAGTCAAAAGTGGAAACAGCCCAAGTGCCCATAAATAGATGAATGAAAAATAAAATGTGTCATATACATACAATGGAGTACTATTAAGCAATAAAGAGAAATGAAGTTTTCTGATACATGCCACCACAGGGATGAATCTTGAAAACATTATGCTAAGTGAAATAAGCCACTTTTATGAAATATCTAGGATAGTCAAATCTATTGAGAAAAAGGATTAGTGGTTACTAGACGTTGGGGAAAGTGGAAAATGGAGATAAATATATTAAAGCAAGGAAAAAAGTCAGAATAATATTTTCGGGCAAAAATAAATACTCATAATTTGTAGCCCTTGCTATATTTATAATTCAATATATAAATAATCATAACTTGTAATTGTTATAAGAATTGATAATAATTGATATCATTAAATATAATTAAAAGTAAAGGCTGGCATAATCCTTAATGATGAAATGTTAGAGGAATTCTTCTTAATGTAAGAAAATCATATGTATTACTAATATTAATTTAGAAATGCTAGGTAATGGAATTACATCAGCAAAAGTAATTGTTGTTATTGTAGGTGCTGTCGATTAACTTCCAACTCATAGCAAACCTATGTAAAACAGAATGAAACACTGCCCTGTACTGTGCCATCTCATAACTCTTGTTATGTTTGAGCCTATTGTTGCAACCACAGTTTCAATCCATCTCATTGAGGGTCTTCCTCTTTCTTGCTGACTGTCTACTTTACGAAACATGATGTCCTTTTCCAGGAACTGGTATCTCCTGACAACATGTCTAAAGTATTTCAGATGAAGTCTTGCCATCCTCACTTCTAGGGAACATTCTGTCTGTACTTCTACCAAGATGGATTTATTCATTTTTCTGGCAGTCTATGGTATATTCAATATTCTTTGCCATTGCCATAATTCAAAGACATCAATTATTCTTGATCTCCCTTACTCATTGTCCAGGTTTCACATGCATGAGGGAATTGAAAACACCATAGCTTTGGTCACGCACACCTTAGTTCTTAAAGTGACATCTTTGCTTTTTAACACTTTGAAGAGATTTTCTGCAGCAGATTTGGCCAATGCAATAAGTCATTTGATTTCTTGACTGCTACTTCCATTGGTGTTGATTGTGGATTCATGTAAAATGAAATTCTTGACAATTTCAATATTTTCTTCATTTATCATGATATTGCTTATTGGCCTAGTTCATTTTTGTTTTCTTTGTGTTGAGGTGTAATCCATATTGAAAGCTGTAGTCTTTGATCTTCATCCCTAAGTGCTTCAAAGCCTCTTCAATTTCAGCAAGTAAGGTTGTGTCATCTAAATACTGCAGGCTGTTAATGAGTCTTTCACTAATCTTGATGATTGGAAATTAATACTTTCTTTGGTAGATGATGTACTTTTGTATACAGATTCAATAGAGCAGTTTTTTAAACTTTACAAGCACATGACTCTATTGAACTCCTGTTTAGCCAGAGTGTTTTGTACTTCTGACTACAATCTGTGAATTTTATGCTACTTTACAGGTTTTCTCAATGCTGCAGTCAGTGATGTCATACTAATGGTTTGAAATGGATCATGATGGGAATATTTACACAACAGAAATTTGCAAATGTTACAAGGAAGAGCCCATATCTCCCAACCCTGAGAAAGCTTGCTCACCATTACATTGAATTCATGTTTAACCAAGCTAAATTATACATCTAAACACTTTATACACTTGACTTCTGTGATTTGTTGGTGGATGGGATTGGACCTGAGAGCTTAAGATGAAGTTATCAGAGAACTACTTGAGATTTTTGTTGTTGTTGGATCTTTAGAAAAACATGGTCTCTTTATGACAAGGTTTCTAAAGCAGGACATTTGGAATCCTAAATCATCCTTATGACTATCTCATGGAGAGATCTTGGCCAAGAGATGGAGGAAAGAATTCTCATATTAATGTTTGACTCCTTATATAGAGTTACCCCTGAAGTCAAATGAATCTCAGACTGTCACATCTGTAGACTCAGACACATATGCACACACACACAATATATATATATATATATTTCTTTCCTTCAGCATGAGCTGTCAGCACCAGTTTCTACTTCTTATAAATGAAATTTTTTTGAATATCACATATGGATTAGGAAGAAACCCTATAATGCTACTTTTTCTAAATCTTTGTTGAAACAGATAAAAGTGGAGACCCTTTCCTGTCACTCTTTAAAATGAATAGTGAAGCCTTTGTTTCATCTTTGCTCATGGTTTTGGAGATAAGACTAAGTAAATTCTCATTTCTCTTATCTTTTTTTTGTTTTGAAGAAAATATAGAATGTGAAATACCTCTGAGCTCAAATGCTTAGTTTATGTATCAGAGAATCCTCTGTATGATTTTCACCCATCCCATCATCTTTCCAGAACCAAACTTCTTATGGGAAAACAAAGTAGGTTATTTGGGAGGAGGGGGAAAAAAAAACAAGTTGCTTTAAATGATTCCCTGTTGATCTTAGATACTTAACACAGTTCCTAGAGTGGTATAACTTTCTCCCAAGGAATAACTAATACCCTGTGAGAAGCTGACTTTTTATACAGAAAATCATGACCTTTTTTAACAGAAGGAAATGGACTGTGATTATTTAGCTGTTGTCTCTCATGAATCCTCAGAAAGATGCACTAGAGAAACCTAAGCAGCAGCTTTACCTTTTTCTGATTATCAGTGTCATCAAGAGATGTGTGGAAATGTACATGTTGCTTACGGGGAGAAGACTATATTTTTCACTCCAGGATAAAAAACTACTTATTTTTATAGGACCTCAGAAAGTTTCTTTTAACATAACTTTTTTAAAACCAATCCTGTCACCTTGGAATAATACAGGAAATATTAACAAATTAGATTTCAATTCTTGTAAAACCAAAGTCTCAGCTTTATGAAATTTGGTTTTGAGAATAAATCCTTAAGTAACCCAGAAAAAATAAATTAATGATGATAAATTTTGGATGGTCATCATAAAATGCTTGAAGAATATAGTAAAGACAATTTGCCTAAACTGAATACAGAGTTGTGTATTGTGAATTGGAGAAATATTTTGAGACACACAAATAGAATATATTTGAGATATATGAATTAATATGACAGTGAAGGTTAAAAGAAAACATTGAAAATGGTTGATTAGAATTGCCATTTACATCCTTTGGGGAATGTAATTAGAGGCAAATGAATAACATTACACGGTAAATGTTTCTTATTTTAATAATGTAATTGCCTGTATTTATTTAGCTCATAAATTCTTGCAGAATGCTTTCACATTGAGGTAGGAGACATATAGGTAAAAGACTGAGAGCTCTATAGCCAGACAAATCTGGAAAATAAATTTAACAATAAGTAACTTACAAGGTCATTGTGTTACCTATACACTATACAAAGCATCGGTAGAGACTTGATATAAAAAGTGTGATCTATACCGGTCTTTTGGCATTCTATAAGACAAACACTGCAGTTATCCCTCCAGTTCACCAGTGAGATGACAGAGCTTCAAGTTCATCTGGTTTGCCCCAGTTTTCTACTAGTCAACCTCTCCTCTTATTTCCAAACCATTGACCACAGAATTCTACCAGAAGACCTAAGAGGCACACAGCATTTATAGAGGGATTTCCAGAATGGAGGAAGTTCTGCAGTGAGCCAACATCTTAAAGTCCAGGGGGCACCCAAGGTGAGGAATGCTCCAGTGAAATCTAGTGTGTGTAATTAATTTTTATGCATAAATGCAGACCATAGTAAGAACGAAAGCCATTATTAGGAAATAGGCAAGTGGTAAAATCTGATGCAACGAAAAAGACAACATCTATATCATCAGTTCGTGGACATCTGGATGTCTTTTCAATCTTTTGTATGACACAATAGGAAGTACACATAAAAAACTTCAGCTGCACATAAAAGTACAATGGTTAACTTGAGGAAAACACGTGCAATTGAGTTGTGAGCCATTTTTTATATGGAACACCGTTTTTACTTGAAAGACAAATGACAGATAAATCATGGCTATCATGATTTGGGAAACCTTGGTTGCATAGTGGTTAAGAGCTACGGCTGCTAACCACAAGGCTGGCAGTTCTAATCCACGAGGTGCTCCTTGGAAATGCTACGGGGCAGTTTTACTCTGTCCTTTAGGGTCGCTATGAGTTGGAATTAACCCAAAGGCAACAGGTTTGGTTTGGTTTTTTGGTATCATGATTTGAGCATTCGGCAGACATTTTATTGAAAATCAACGAAGTGACTCTATCACTAAAGGAAAACACCTAGCAGAAATTGTTGACAATGATTTAAAAAAAAAAAAAAAAAAATAGAATTCTAGAAAACATGTATCCTCTCTTTTGAGCTTGACACCTTTCCAATTCTTGAAGACTTTCTGGTGGCATTGGTGGTTGAAAAACTGTTTTATTTAACATTGTATACTGAAAAAAATCTTACAAAATATTGCCAACTCTTCAATTCTGCTATGGCAGTGCAAAAGCAGCCACAGACAATATGTAATTAAATGAGCATGGCTGGTTTTCAGTAAAACTTTCTTTACAAAAAAGGTGATCAGAATTGGCCCGCAGGTTATATTCCCCAATCCTTGCTGTACATTAGTAGAACTTCAGAATAGGTGTAGGGATAAATAAAGGTATTCTCAAGAAACAGAAATTTACTATGCTCCACTGAAGAACAAGAAAGATTTACTGCTGCAGCTGGATTGAAGAAACTTTGGCAAATGATGGACGTCAAACATAGGTAATATTTGTTTAGTCAGTTATTCAACAGATATTTGTGAAGAACTTGATCGAATGTCTCTGTCTTGTCCAAAGACTGACCCACCTTCTTCTTAAGCCAGTGACCCAAAAGTATGTCATAAAATGAAATAATTTCTCCACTATTGGCTGGACCATGCACAAAAGCTGCAACAATATAACACAAAGCTACATAAATTAGAAAGAAAAGTTTCTCAAAAGAACTTTCTGAGATTTTTATTATGAAATCCAGCACAATTTATGAAAATATATTATGATATCTAAGTAAACGGTGGCTCCTATTTTTGTCATGTTTTCTGTGAGGAATATATGTTATTGTTCTAATAACATAAAATATATGGACAATCCAGAAGCCGCTGTCACATCTAAGAGTACCACAGGAGATAGTGCCATAAATAAAAGGATACCTGCTTTTACCATTATTAATAATATTTTTTGTAAATTTTGTCCATACAATACAAAAAATAAGTCTAACAATTGAAAAGGGCAAATCAACAGTTTTAATTTTTCCCGTTGTTTAACAAGAATAATGTTGGAAAATGTTTTGAGTTTTTCACCCAGTAATTTCACTCGTAGGAAAGAATCAGAAAAGGGCCAAAAAAAAAAAAAAGTAAGAATGTGTTTTTACTTTGTTATCCTGTTATTTATCATAGTAATGATTTGAAATCAAGTAGTTGACAATAGTTTAATGTTTGAATTACTGTTCTATACTCACTGTCTCATTATTTCTTAAAATATATATATATTATTTCTTGAAAACATTCCAGTAGGGCTTTTGCCCCAGCTTTCCGCTTCATGTCAAGGTCACCAATGAACCCCTCTTCCCACTGTTAAATCGAGTGATGTCTTATCAGTCCTCATTTTACCTGTGGCTTATTAGCACCACCTCATCTCCCACAGACTTTCTTCACCAGATATACAGGTACCACCGTCTCTACGGGACTCACTGGCCCTCTTTCAGCAAAGTCTCCTTTCCTGGTTCCTTTTCTTTTTAACCTCTATACATTGCAAAACCATACAACTTAATCCTTGGTCCTTTTCTCTTTTTATTTACAATCTCTTGCTTGGTGAATCATCTGGTTTCATGGCTTTAAATATCATCTGTATGTCAACGATTGACACATTCTATCTCCAGGTTCCAACTTCTCTCTTCAAATAAATTCTGGTTCACATATTTAAACTTTTTTTTGTTGTTATCTTTACTTGTGTTGTAAATAAACATCTCAAATTTAGTTATCCAAAACTGAACTCCAGATTTTCCTCCCAAAATTGGGAGAAGTTATAATTTAGCCAGTGTGGTTGAGTGGGATAGCCTGAGCCTGGACAGGACAGACCATGCAGGGTCTGGATATCCGTTTTTCAAAGCTGTTCCTTTTATTCTAAGAGCATCAACAAACTTTTAATTTGAAAAAAACAAAGTATATGGAAAAGTCAGAAAATAATATTTCAGATTTCTATGAACACTGGGGGGTGAAATGGTTAACACACTTAACTGCTAACCAAAAGGTTGGAGATTTGAGACCACCCAGATGTGACTCTGAAGAAAAGCCTGGTGATCTACTTCTGAAAAATCAACCATGGAAAACCTGTAGAGCACAGTTCTGCTCTGACACACATGGGCCTGTCATATTGGGTTCGGTTAGGTAGCAATTGGTACTGGTACGAACCACTGAAATTAAAGAGATATTAATAATTTTGTATTTTTGCTTCAGATCTCTTTAAACACAAGAAAAAAAAGCTTACAGATACAGCTGAAGACCCTAATCTTACTGTCATCCCCTTCTTCCTCTCTCACCTCTCTATCCATATCTATGGTGTTGGTAGGAGTAATTTCCACACATTAAAGCAAGAAACAAAAACACCAATAGTTTTAATAAGGGGATTGATATGATCATATCTGTAAAATAATTTTGGCTATGACGTACAGAAGAGATTGAGAAAAGGGGTAAACCCAATGAGGGTATTTTATTTAGGAGGCTAATGCAGTAGCTCAGCTGTGAGATAATTAGTGGTTGTGGACATGGAAAAAAGTAAACAGAATGGAGAAATATTTAGGAGACAAAATTAACTTAATTTACTAATTGATTGAATACTGAGGATTAGGGAGGTGGAAATTTCTGGAATGACTCCAGAGCTTTCCTTGTGCAAGGGCTGCATCTTGAGGCATATATACAGCATAGGTTGGACTGGCAGGTCACAGCAGAGGAGATGACCTGTGCTACATGCCCTTCCCAGGTGCTTGCTGTTCCCTTGGGAGGTGTCTCAGAGAACTTTTAGGAGGCAAATAGCTTCACATATTACCTACCGTCCTCCTTTCTACCATAACATAATCACGTTTTGGGAGAGTATTAAGCCGTAAGAGTGGAATTTGCTCATGGGGATTCTTTGGCTCAAGTGCCTCACTGGGTGTAACCCATTTGCCATTGCGTCAACTCTGACTCCTGGTGACCCCACGTCAGAGTAGAACTGTGCTCCCTAGAGCTTTCAATGGTTGATTTTTCAGAAATAGATCCCCAGGCTTTTCGTCCTAGACAACTCTGGGTGGACTCAAACTTCTAACCTTTCAGTTAACATCCAAATGTATTAACTATTTCAGTGACCCAGGGACTCCAGGAACACAAATAATCTTTCTCATAGTTAGAATTATTTTCTGCATGTTAGTCCCCTAAAAGTAAACAGAAACTTAAGCTGCATTTTTTTTTTATTAAGGAAAAACAGGGTGAAAATATTAAACTATGTAAGCGATGAGGTGAATTTGTATACAGAAAACAATTTCAAATTTCTCTGTGCTCGTAAGTGTGTGTGTAAGGAAAACATGCCCCAATAATTTAAATGATAATCCCTTGGTGATGGAATTCTGGTTGCTTGTTATTTTATTTTTTTCTATTTTGAAAAATCCTTAAATGGATGTTTCAATTATAATCAAAAT
Organism: Loxodonta africana; assembly: GCF_030014295.1. Taxonomy (NCBI): domain Eukaryota; kingdom Metazoa; phylum Chordata; class Mammalia; order Proboscidea; family Elephantidae; genus Loxodonta; species Loxodonta africana. The sequence goes on along the minus strand of NC_087358.1, from coordinate 18,323,734 downwards.
AAAAATGTTACCTTACATTCCCAGATATATTCTTACCATTTCTGCAATCTTAAGTCTCTTCTCTTGTCTCCAAGTATGAAGGATTTTAACTGACAGTTAGATAAAGACAAAAGACATATGCCTCTATTTGGGATATAAGAGCAAGTTGATTTTTAAGCAACTTAATAGGTAAGATATTTCAGAAATCATTTAAGTATTAAAACATCACAAACATATTAGATGTGTATTGCAAAATATCAGGAGACATTTTATAGCAAACACAAATTCCTCCCATTTGTAGTAGACAGTTTCAGGCTCACATCTGCCCAGTTCAAATCCTTTTGTCTTTGTGTGTGTGTGTATGTGTGTGTGATGACAGTGTGTTTTTGCAGCTGAGTTGTCTTTCTAAAGTAAAGAATGTTATTCCCTTACTGTGATAAAGTTTTCGATGGCTTCCAACTTCCTCCAGAATAAAACCCAAGTTCTTTAGTGTGGAACTTGAAGTCCTCTGGCTCAACCTGCTTTCAGTGCCATAGCTTTCCCTACATGTAACTCAACATGCTCTTTGCTTCCATTATAAAAGCCCTGTATGCCTTGACTAACATAATTTCCTCTTTCCTTCTAAAATATTGCCATGTCCTCCTAATCTTTGCTTCTTAAAATCCTACTTGGTTTTCAAAATCCAGATCAAATGTCACTTACTTTACCAAACAGCCACAGATTTACCCACCATGGAAATAAATATCTCTAAGTTCTGATGGTCCTTTTTCTATTACTGTACGTCCCACATTTTACCTTGTCAAATAGATTATTGGGTTCACTGTTTCTTTCACCACATTCTAAGCAACTTAAAGGTACTCCCCTCAGTGGATAAGGCATGTTGTTTTGCATATTTAGTCCCACAATTAGAGTTTGTTAAATCCTTTTCATAAGTCATTTACCCACTTACTCTATCAAAGTAAGTTCTTCCACCTTCATAATGAGAGAGTTGGAGATTATCTCTAATGTTCCTTCCAAATTTAGTGCACCATCATGGAAACAGTGAGCTGTCCTCTCTTCAAACATGTACTGGGTAATAAGATTGCATCTGAGAACTAAATCACCACACAATAGATGTAATTAGCCATCTGTTGGGAGTAACTCAAATTGGCTCTAAATGTATTACTGAAAAGTTTTAGAATCCCTAAATCCCCCATCAAAGTGGCCTGTAATCATCTCAGGAGGCAGGACTGGAATGGGAGAGTAATTTAAGCAGAAAACTAACCGACTGTATGAAATCTGGAGAAAGGCAGTGTAAAATTGTAGCAACTAGGTGCTTAGAAAAAGTAAACCCCGAGTCAAATCTTAACAGAGAGGTTAACACTTTTAAGAACGAGACTGTGTACTAAACACATTTAATCTGAAGAGCAGATATGTTACCAATATGTGAGAATCTTTCCATTTTTTCTTTTTTTCATTCTCACCACACATTTGGGTTCTCACGTAGATCTTCCTTAAAGGAACGAATGTGATGGTAATTTTTCTTGCAAGCATTTCAGTTAGTGAAGGAGCATTTATATCCCAGAAGCTTCATATGCAAATAGAATTAAAGTAAAACTCTTCTGGCAAAGTCTGGAAAATCTTTGAATTCCCTCTTCCTCATCCTTTCACCCACCTAAAGATGGGCATTTACCATAGGGAGGAATAGCCTTGAATGACCAGATATGTCCTTTAAAAGTGCTTTATGTTTTTTCTGTTTTATCCAGGCCATTGTTTCAAGTCAGGTATTCCAAAACATCCATCCAATATTTCGTGGCTCCCTGATAGATACTATGACCACTTGCAATATATAAAATCCAGAAAACACAGGCCAGCAGAATCAAAATGCTGAAAGTACATTTTAGGAAGAAATTTTGGGAGAGTCTGAAAAAGTAGGGCTTCTACTCGACTCTACAATTTGAGTATGAGAAAAAAAAACCTAAAGTTCCAAACACTTCCCCTCATAACTAGCCACCTTAAGGTCTCTGAAAGCTACACAAATAAGTTCAAAATGTACTCCGTTTGGTAAGCTTGGGATCATTCATTATTCTTGGCTAAACCAGGGTAATAAGGCTGCCCAATTTACCATGAGCCTGATTGGCCCAGTAGCTCCTGTGTAGGAGAAAATATTCTGAAACTTGTAGCATCATTCATGTTGTAATTAAAGTTATTGTTAGGCTTCATGATGTCATAAATAAAGAGCATTCTGGTTCATGTATCAGTTTGTTATAAATGTGTGGCAGTGCCAGAAACCAAAAAAACAAAAAAAAAGACAAAGCCAAATCTGTTGTTGTCGAGTTGATTCCAACTCACAGCAAGCATATAATTAAAATATTTAATTTCAATGTATAAATATTTCATGAAAACTCCTTTCCCATCAGTCAACTGCCTCTCATTTGTAATATATGAAAACTAAGATGATGGCATTTTATGATCTTTCTCAAAAGACAAGTTTACCTCTTTATGTGTAGGTGGTTTTGATACCAGATGGAACATTTAAAGGATTAATCATTTCATAAAGTCTTGATAGACCTCTCAGGTTCGCTGTCAGCAACCCTTCTCAATTTTCTTCCACATTCCCCAATCTGGGCCAAGTTCTAGCTCCATTTTGAATTAGATCATGTTTCTCCTTGTGAATTTTTAATTCTGTTCTGTTTGACTTTGTGGTGGTTTGACTTTTGGGTGCCATAAAGTCAAAACAAAGTTTTAGGAGATTTTGTTGTGTGTCTTGGCCCACTCAACGTGTGCATGCAATAATGCAAATCTGTCTGAAGGGAGTCTGTAAGTACAAAAGCCAACCACATGAAAAGTGATATTGAGGTCATTTAAGCCAAAAACATCTATTAAGCACCTCCTCAGACAAGGCATTGTGGTAGATGTTTTGAGCAAACAAAATTTCAGTTTTCAAGGTGCATATGTTTCACTTGGAGGTTTAATGAAGGTGTATTTCTCTTGCTGTAGCAGCATACTAATGAGGGAACAGACTGGCTGTTGCGACATTTTTACAGAGAACATTACCAAACCCACTTATACTTTAGTCTCGCATTGGTCACCAACAGATATGCTTATCGAAAAACTGGTTCAAAGGTTCAGATTCAAGAAGTCAGCTTTGATAACAAAAGTATGAAAGTCAAAGATACATTGAACTGAAGAAGTCATAGAGTTCTACTAATCTACTACCCATGTTTAAACTTAAATACCTGTACCCGAGAAACTGACCACTGGCTCTATCTAAACACTGACTCTGTCTGTCCAATGTCAAGTTCCAGGAAGTAAGTAAAAACTAATGAGTATAATGAATTTTCCCAGAATGTCCACTGTTTGTTGACATAAAGCTGCTATTGTTTTAGTATATTCTGAGTATTGAGACATATGATGCTATGTGGCCATGTTTTCATTATACTATACAATTTATGTAACCTTTAAAGGTAATAATTCATATTTCATCATTAATTAAAACTTGGCTGTTTTATTTATGAATCCATCCATGGTGGGAAGGAGTTTCAAAACTTACACTGATATCTCTTTCATTATACATCAGTATAATTTTGTCAATAAAAATTGTAAATATTTTATCGCCCTTTTGTGTGTCATTGAAAAACTGCCATAAGCCATACTCTTTCATCTCCAGGTGACAAGCATTTCATAGCCTTAAAGAGTCAGCATTCTCATTAAGAGTATTTAGTTAAGATCACTAAATATTTTCTAACAGTAAATCAATTTAATCTAATTATTATAAGCAAACCATGTAAATAATCACAAAGTATTTCAAAATAAAATTACATTTTATTAATATCCTAAAATCACAAAAACCAAGTAATAGTTTTCTCTAGTTTAATGCATAAGAACAGTGATTCACTTTTCTTCTAACAGCTGGAAATGTGGATAGAGAGAGACAGATCTGGGCTTGTCTGCGGTTGTCTCTTTTCTTTGCACAGAGCGTTTTCTCTGTAAAACATCTAGCCGAGAGAGAGACAGTGAAAATGCAGAAAGGTAAGAAGGTCAAGATCTATTGGATATATATTCATAGAGTATAACAGATTATAAATGTCTTTTCCCAGGAAGACCAGATACTACATACTTTAAGGTTGGAGTTCTATTATTGTATAACTTTATTATTGTAGTTTTTTTTTTTATTGTATTAGCTGTCTCTTACATCTTCTGTATACTATTTTCTGATAACTGTTTCTTTCTGATTATTATGCAAACTCTTAAAATATTATTTATTAAGCTTGAGTCTTAAAAAAATTAAACCCATAATCTTGTGGTTATGGTTCAGCAACTTAAACTTGTGTCTTTAAAATTATGTATAACATATTGTTGTCAAGTTGATTCCAACTCATTTTATATATATATATATATATATATACACACACACACACACTCATCCCTGGATGGTACAAGTTGTGCTTGACTACTACCCTAAAGGTTGACAGAGTTTAAACTGTCAACCCAGGAACACCACTGAAGAAAGTCCTGGCAATCTGCTTCCATAAACAGTATGGCCAAGTAAACCCTACAGAACAATTCTACTCTGTAATGTATGGGGTTACCATGAGTCACAATCAACTTGACAGCAGCAGATCTGAGTTCTTTTGTCTGTATATGTATATATGTACACACGGAAAGTGGACAGTAAAGGAAATGAATACACAGTAAGTTTGCTCTATGTGCTGAGCAAATTCGTACATTTTCTTGTACTATCACAAAATGTGACTATTTCCCTGTTTTTAAAGATGAGAAATCTGAAGCCTGGAGAGTTTGTTCAATTGCCTGAGATTGGAAAGCTAATATTCAGCAAATGTGGGTTGTTTACTTAAATTTTACTCCTTCCAAGGAATATTTTTTTTTAACTTAGTGTTAGTCCCCCTGATATCTTACTATTATTGCTCAAGTAGAGTGCATGTTGATTAAAAAAGAGAGAAGTAAAAAATAGTTTAATAACCCGTAGTGTAGTCGTTAAAGGCAATAGGGGAAGCAAAGTGAACAAACGGAGGCGCAGACATTTCAGAAAATGGGTCTTGTTAGCTACAAGCAAAAATTGAAGGGCAGATTGCAATAATGACACATCAAAATGTGTTTGGTCTATTAGAAGTGACTCCAAGTGAGAAAACCACTCTGTTCCACTAAATAGGTGGATCTTCTCAGCACCTGTCTACTGCACTTTCCCTCTCCAATTACTGAGGCTCTTTACTTCTGTTCTGCCCTTGACAATGACTTCTTAGCATGGAGATTTGAAGTGACTGCTGAAAGACAATGGGTGGGCAGAAAAACTGGAAAGCTTCTGTAGTAATCCCAGCATAATGTGACAGAGATCAGTATTTGAGAGGGGTGTAAAAATGGCAAATGAGGGAAGGAAAAATGAGAAACTCAAAGGAAATAAACAAGAATTTAGCAATTGATAACTGTAGAATATTTAACATTAGAGAGGATAAAGACTTGCCAAGTGATCACTTTTACTAGCTTGGCAGGTATTTAACCTCTCTGATGTGGAGTTGGAGACCCTGGTGGTGTAGTGGTTAAGCGCTATGACTTCGAATCAAAAGGTCAGCAGTTCAAATCCGCCAGGCTCTCCTTGGAAACTTTATGGGGCAGTCCTACTCTGCCCTATAGGGCCGCTATGAGTCAGAATCAACTTGATGGCAGCAGGTTTGGTCTGGTTTTTAATGCGGAGTTTCCTTATTTGTTAAATGAAAACGATGATACTTATTTTCAGTGTTCTCTTAAAGACTAAAAGAATAATGCCTTTAAGGTGGTTGTGTTAGATTTTAGCATATTGTAAATGATATAAAATTTAAATATGATTAATATAGAAATCATACATAATTCTTTGAGAGCGTAACCTTGATTGATCTATGTAGATTTCTGTACCTAGTAAAACTTGACACTTCATATTTTTGGCTTTTATGTTTTCTATAAATTAATATCCATCATATATCTCTTCTCTAGACCACTGAAGGCAACATCACTTGTTCATCAGGGAAGAAAAATATTCATCAAAGTTATTTTATTTCTGTAAGAGACGTGATTAATACAAAAAGGAAATTTAATTATCACTATTTTTTCTTTGGTTTCTTTAAGTGTTATTTTAAAGGAACCACGATGCATAGCTAAGGGATCAGCTGTAAGGACCTATCATTACTTTATCCTTTAAACTGAACTAAGAATTGCACCAAAATAAAACCTTGTTCTGAGAATAAATGAGAAAATAAAATGTTACTACACTAAAGAAAAGCATGATATATTTCTTCATTATATTTGAAAGAAGTAAAAGTATTTGCATATCTTACATGTTTTCGGGCATGTAGTAATTATAATTTCAATGTTACTATTATGGACACAATAATGTCCATATTGGTAGCATTTTACAATTTCCAAAAAAAAATGACGTAGGTTTTGCTTTTTCAATCCTTATAACAATCCTGAAAAGGGACATGCTACTATCTTCAGTTTATAGATGAAGAAACCAAGGCTTAGAAGGAGACATTATTTGTCTTAATTCATATATTGTTAATGTATAAGTCCTGCATTTAGATGAACACCCATGGAAGCAGCAGTCAAGAAATCAAAAGACGTATTGCATTGGACAAATCTTCTACAAAAGACTTCTTTAAAGTGTTGAAAAACAAAGATGTCACCTTGAGGACTAATGTGCACCTGACCGAAGTCATGGTGTTTTTAATTGCCTCAAATGCATGGCAAAGCTGGACAATGAATAAGGAAGACCAAAGAAGAATTGACACCTTTGAATTGTGGCGTTGGCAAAGAATATTGAATATACTGTGGACTGCCGCAAGAACAAACAAATCTGTCTTGGACGAAGTACAACCAGAATGCTCCTTAAGAGCAGGGATGGCAAGACTACGTCTCACGTACTTTGGACATGTTGTCAGGAGGGATCAGTCTCTGGAGAAGGGCATGATTCTTGGTAAAGTAGAGGGTCAGCGAAAAAGAGGAAGACCCTCAATGAGATGGATTGACACAGTGGGTGTAACGATGTGCTCAAGCATAGCAACAATTGTGAGGATGGTGCAGGACCAGGCAGTGTTTGGTTCTGTTGTGCATAGGGTCTCTATGAGGCAGAACTGACTCAACGGCACCTGACAACAACAATGTCAAGGTCAGATATTCTTATGCCCAATCTAAGATCCTTTCAGTTATATCATATTTCTTAACCTTTATTTAGTGGTCAGTCACTGGTAAATACAGGGAGTTGGTGAGGATATTGAAATGTAAGCAAGATGTAATTTTTTAGTGAAAATGATTTTGTCACATATAGCAATCATTTTTCAATATGGCTTAAAAATATATATTGGAATACTTATTTAAAAAACTGAAAGATAGATTAATTAACTAATTCATGATTTTATATGGGTCATGTAATGTATATTGAGTGCCTACCTTTTCTGTTTCATTCATTGCCATGTATCTAGCACCTAGAATAGCACAGAATGGATAGAACTGTTTTTGCCATGAGGGAGATAGCTCTGAAGAAAACAGAGCTTACATTACCCAGAGACACACAAGAAACTCATGAACAAATAGATGTTTAATAAAATATCACGTAGTGATAAGCCCTCCAAAGCCGAGCAAAATGCAGCAAGAGTGTTTTTAGAGAATGACAGGAGCTTGCTATGTTGAATGGAATAATCACGGTTGCCCTCACTGAGAAGGTGATATTTTAATAGAAACCTGAAATATGGGAGACAGAATTGAGGTTTTCTGAAAGAAGAACATTTCAAGCCGAGAAAATAGGATGTGCAAAGGCCCTGCACCAGGCACTTGTTTGGAATGTTTAGAAGCATTAAGGACAGAGTGGGTGAAGTGAAGTGAAGGGGAAGAAAAGTACAGCAGATGATGAGCTACTTCCAATAACTTCATAGGCCACTGTGAGAATTTTGACTCTCGTTGTGTCTGAGAAGCCTTTGGGATATTTTCAGCATGACATTATTTGAATAATGTTTAAAGGATCATACTTTCTGCTCCGTAGAAAATTAAAAGGAGGAGGGTGAGAGTGAAAGCAATGAGATGAGTCAGGTGTTATTAAATATGTATGTAGGAGAGATGCCTGGGGCTTGAATTAGAGAGGTGTTGGTAGAGCTTGTGACAAGAAGTAGGACTTCTCATGAAGTAGGGCCTGTTTTAAAGATAGGGTCCACAATATTTGCTGATAGTTCGGATGTGAGAGAGGTGAGAGAAAGTCAGGAAACAAAAAAGAGAGATGGAGAGAGAGAGACAGAAAGAAAGAGAGGACAACTGGGTGCATTAAATGAGTTGAGAAAATGAAACAAAAAGAGGTTTTGGAGGGTCAGCCCTCAGCGTAATACACTTGGGGTTTATTTAATGATCCAAGTGGAACTTGCAGAGTTGGGCAATTGGTTGACTCTGAAATTTCAGGAAGAGGTAATGAATAGAGATTTAATTTGCAAATTATTATCAGCATATAGATATTTAAATCCAAAGTGTTGAATGAAATTAAAAAAAAAAAAAAAGTGAGCTTATACTACAGTCCTTATTTCAAGCAAGATGGACCCCTGTTCTGAGTCATGTGCTTTAAGTTATAGAAACACCCTCAGTACTTCCTTCAGTTGCACCCGTCCCAGATGAGGGCTCCTAGGGGCCAAGAAGCCAAGGGTACGTGCCTCCCAGAGCCATGATTTTCTTGTCTCTGTGCTCACTCCTCTCACTCTCACTCTTCCTTTTGGGTCCATGACTGACATTGTTTTCATTGCTTTAATTTGTCTTCTTTCCCTTAGATACAGACTCTCATGAAGACAGGACCTGTTTTCCTACCTGTTGAATCTAAAGCTAAAACCATGTTCCTTGTTCAGTGTCATGTTGTATAGGTTTAGGAAGTATGATATTAAAAGGAAAAAGCATCTTTTATAATAAACGATAAATAGCAGCCATCAACTTACAAAAGAAATGAGTGCTAAGATTTTATTTGTAACAAAATTGATACAACATAGTACATTTTTCTCAGATAAGAAATGTGATGAAGAATGAAAGGGGAATGGTTTTAGAGGCAGACATGCCTGAGAAACAAATCTCTACCACTTACAGTTTTTTCCAACCATTTAACCTCATCCAGTTTTCTCAATCTGTAAATGCAGACAATAACATGCATATTACAGAGAAAAGCTTTAAATTTAAAGACAATTCAAAGTTTTACTATTTCATTGAACTGGGCATTTTAGTTATATACATGGGACCTATTTTTACAATAAAGTGACAGAAAGTTTTTTTTTTTTTTTTTTAATCAAAAGATAATACAAAATAAAAGAGTCAAGAGTTTTGCAGTTTTTGAGATGAGATTGTATTCAAGAGTGAGGGAAGACAAAGCCAATAGGCTAAGGTTACAGCAGAAGAAAAAATAAAACGTTAGGATGCATCCTATTATATTTCACTCTTTCTGCACCAGGGCTGCAGTTCTAATGGGCACTTTGTGAAAGGTGGAGTGTAGGGTGAGTGATGCACCCATAAGCAAGTGCCACACTGGCCACAGGTTTATGCATATGAGTTGTCACTTCTTCCTGGAACTTGTATGGATTTCCTCCAACTTGAGCACTTATATAATAATGACATCACATCCTCTATACCATGAAACTTTAAACACTTGTCCCTAAAGAAATTGTGCCTTTAATTAAATAGCCTGATAATCTAGTAAGAGTAGTCTGCAGTTGGAACCTGGATATTTCCATTTGTCAGTGGTAGACAAAGAGGGACAAGACACTATCCAGAACATTCAGGGAACAATCTCTCGACTGTGCAATTGTCATACACATTGTTCCAGGTGAAAAACTGAACCACGCTGCTCAACCGGAAAACCTCTTTCCTCCTTTCTAGCGCTGTGTGGCTTGTGATGGGAGACTCAACATTTATTAGATAGATAGATAAATAGATAGATAGATAGATAGATGATAGATGATAGATAGATAGATAGATAGATAGATAGATAGATAGATAGATAGATAGATAGGTAGGTAGGTAGGTAGGTAGGTAGGTAGGTAGATAGATAGATAGATAGATAGATAGATAGATAGATAGATAGATAGATAGATAGATAGATAGATAGGTGGATGATAGATATTGCTTTACATACTGTTATAATTTGCAGGGAGAAAAAGTTTTATAACTTTGGAATTAAAAATCCCAGAAGTTGGAAATAGAAGCAAAGCATGGATAGACTCACCACTTATTTATATTTCCTATCAATGGTCCACCTTATTTACTCTGTTATAAACCAAATATATATATATATATATATATATATTTGCTCTGAAGTTGCAAATTCTCTTTCCTTTGGAGTGTTGTTTTCTCCTTATAACTGTGATCTAGTTACCATAACAAGAAAAATCCAGGAGGAACACTATGATAAGGACTGTACTCCAGGCAATTGCTTCTGCTATGCACAGATAATTTCAGCTGCTATTATTAGGCAGATCTCCGTTGTCGATGCAGGAGAGATGATTGCAGTAAGGTTGTATGACTGTGCAATAGGACTAAATAAGTTTGTATTCACCTCGAAGAAGATGTCACTGGCAAAAGGGTGGTTACCTATATCATTATTGTGACTTACAATTTAGTCTCTTGCCTTTGGTCGTGAGTTTGGTAAGACTAAACCTCGGCCGTAAAACGCCATCCATCCATGCTTGGGAGGGAGGGGGGGAATGAGTGTGCTGGAACCATGGGGAGTCAGAAGCATCATCATCCTACTGAACACAGTTATGCTGCGTATTGCTTTTCTGAAGGTCCCTGTATTCACCTCCTAAAACCAAAAAACCAAGCCCATTGCCATCGAGTCTATTCCAATTCACCAACTACTGAAGTAAGAGAAAAATCACTTGAAGTACATTGTATATTTGGTTAGTAACACTCACTATTCAAGTTGTGAGCCCTAAAAATTAATGTTCGTAGAGTTAAATTCCTCATAGTTGGCTCCCCGACGATGTGCACATATAAGACTTTTCAATGAACTGGCACAGAAAGTCTGTAACAAGGGAGAAAAATGTAATCGAAATTTCCCTTTAAGTGGATTCACCTCTTAAAATGTATCCAGGGACCCTAAAACTAGACTGTATGGTTTGTTGATTTGATATTCATGAGAATCATGCACAAAGTATCTGTCCACTTTATTGCAATTTCTGTAAAATTCATGGCTAATTTATTTTTCAAAATTCCATTCTTACGTTCTACTGCTCCACCTGATTTTAAGCGATGTGAGAGGAAAAGCACTGTTGAAACTTTCAGATTTAAATTTTTTTTGCTAGTTTTTAGCCTACAAAGTCCCTGTCATTATAAATGAACAAGGCATCCCTAACCTGAAGATGAAGTATTCTAAGAATATTTTCTAGGTAGTGACTGTATTGGGTTCGTGCATAAGTGTACAAACAATTAACAAAACATACCTCTGAACGAAATCAACCTGAGTATTTGCAAATCGTGCTCAGAGCAATGGTAAATTTTATTACTATTATTATTATTATTATTTATATCAGCAGCAACTTCGTTTATGTTGTGAGCTTGACGAATCAGAAATTTTTGACTGTAGTATTGAAACACAGTGAAAAAGTTGACCTTAATTGTTAGTTAAAAGAGCAATGTAGATTTCTTAGTGAGATCAAGTAGGCATTTGAGGAAAGTCTCTGTTAATCTGGGTGATAAAGCCACTCTGCTCTTTCTCAAAGGTTCTTGCCTGATTTGGTGGCCTGAGCCTGGACTAAGACAATGTCAGGAAGAATTGCCAGAGGGAAGTAGTTGGTGGATAAATACTGAAGCAAATCTTTTTCCTAGATAATAAAAATGGATGCTGCTTCAGTGATAATTCATTTTTCTCATTTAGAATCCTGTTAGATTTTTGATGAGTAGTATATTTTATAACAACTGTAGCTGGTCACATGGTACTCTCTATATCGTTGGTGTGAAGCTATTTGCTTGTCTTATCTATTCTAAAGAGTATAAGCACCTAAAAGACAGACACTATTGATTATTTTTTGTGTCTTTATTATATTGGAGCCCTGGTGGCACAGTGGTTAAGAGTTCAGCTGCTAACCAAAAGGTCAGTAGTTTGAATCCACCAACCACTCTTGGAAATTTTATGGGGCAGTTCTACTCTGTCCTACAGGGCTGTGATAAGCAAGAATCGACTTGATGGCAATGGGCTTTACAGCAAAAATGAGTTAAAGCACATTCAAAAAAGGTCAATGTAAGGACTATGGAGGTTTCCACTCCAGTAAAGGTAAAAAGCCACAGTGTGTTTCTACAGTTGTCCATAGTCAAGTAAAGTGTGATGAGCACTTGAATAATGATGGACAAAAGGAATTTTTTTTCATCTCGGGTAACATAAGTACTAAGACCAGTTTTTACTGGGAATGTCACTAATAGGGCACATCTAGATAAAAGATAAATCAGAATTTTTAAGTGGTATCAATTTAAGTCAGCTCAGATTTGTGTTGGGTAGCTAGTACTTTTGGGCAGTTGGAAAGTTTTTATCTGCAAGTGTTAGATATAAGAAAGCTAGTAAGGTTGCTACGACCTCCAGAGATATAAAATTGGGTGTTTGGTCAACCCAGCATTGGAAAGAGGTGTTTCAGTCTTAGGAGGAGGTGCTGCTGCTCTGTGGGAAGTGTTTTTAGTTGGTGATGAGCCTAGATCATCAGCAGAGGCACTGTGCTATACAGGCTGCGGGGCAGTAAGGCAATAAGAAATATTATAATAACAGTGAATGGGCTAATGACAAGCACAACTTGGATAAAACCTTCACATCAGCTTGTTAGTTTCTCTCTCTCTCTCTTTTTTTTATTTATTTATGACCTTGTGGTATCTGGTTTGCAAATATTCTATATCCATTCAAAAAATAAATAAGTTAATCTAGTTAAGTAATTAAAATAAATCTTTTTTTTAACCACAGAATATGGCTAGTTCAGTGCTCTGCAGTCTCAAAAAATTTCACTATACAGTCTCCTCTTTTTCTCATATTTTCCTATTAAATGTCATTGTGACTTGTATTCAATGATTTATTTCAACTAAAATTTTGTCTGAAGTATTCGAGGCTTGTCATTTTCTGCTCCCATGCAATGTTTTCCTGATTTACCTCGTCGTACAGATGCTATACATGTCGCTTAGTATAAAACATTCTCCATAATCGAAACCCAAGACCATACCCCCTACCTCACATCACTCCCGCATAAGTACTCTACATTTCAGCCCCACCATACAAACTTCAGTTCTCTAAGCTTGACATTTTCATACCTCTGACTTTGCACATGCAGTTCACTCAGAAATGCTCTCTCAAGTTATTCATATCTGTAGTACGGATCCTCAAGACTGAGTTAAAACACTGCCTCTTCTGGGGACTATTTCATAACAACGCTGGATGAAATCTGAGTTCCCTGCACTTCCAGGTGGATGCACCTTTGTTCTAATCCTAACCAGAGTGGATTGTAATTCTGAGTTTACTTGCCTTTTTTCCCTACTAGAGTACGAGTTGCTTGAATGCAGGGACAATGTCTTCTATCTCCAGATCCTTGGTATCTGTATTAGATTCTCTGACACTAGTGAATTAAACAATAAAGATAAAAGAGAAAAACAAACAAAAAATTCAGGACATGTGCCCTAGATCCCCAAAATTGTGCTTCAGACAACCGTGAACATTGTTATTGGTCTGCATATATGGACTTTGGCTGCTCTCTCTTCTGGATCTTTATCTTGCCCTTCGCAACACACAATAAGTGGCAAAGCGGGAAGAAACAAGTTTCTCTTCATAGCCATACCATTTAGATATGAAAATACTGCCATAGGTACTGTATTCAGCCTGTAAAACAACTTCCTTTCTATTTTTATTTTCAAAGACTATTGAGAGACATGAAGTCTTAAGTACACTTTGATCAGGCCAGTGGGGCAGACCATTCACTTTCTGTGAAGTTTCCCTGGAATGCCCCTCTACCTGAACCAGTTGCCTCTTCTCATACATTGTGTATTGTTGTGTTTCTTTGCACAGCGAGTAGAGCAGATGTGTTATGTTGTCAAATAAAGGTCAGCACATTAAAATTTAATTTTGTCACAGCTATGTATACGTTGTGTTACAGGGATATCGGTCACATACTGTGTTCTGCAAGGTTGTTCTTGGGATAAGTAATGAAACAAGAGTTCAACCAGCTATAAGTAAGAGGTAAGGCTAGTTTATCATGAAGCCAAAGTAAAAAGGTATTCGGTATTTGTTGGAAGACATGATGACTTTGCCTCATCAATAGAAAATGAAGTGATGCCAGGCCACTTCAAGAATGACCCATAAAAAGTCCACAAATGAATACCAGAATAACAGCGGATGATATCTTTAAAGCTAGTAGGAGACATTTTATGTACTATCATCTGTCAACATTTAGTACTAACAAATATTAATTCTGTCATGTACATTGCCACAATATTCAAACTGAGCTACTAATAGTTTAGGCCTTCAAACAAAGGCATTATGAAATTATTGTGTGCTAAACTAGTGCTCTATTTTTAGCAGTACATTCAAAAACAAATTAAAATGAATGCACCAGGAAGAATGAAAAATAATTAATTTGTATACAAAAGAAATCAAAGCACAGTAATGACTCATATTATCGAATGCTTTTGAAGGGGCAGGCAATTTTTTTAAACACCATACTTGAATGTGCACATTAGTATAATCTTTCTGGAAACCAAAATGGCATTTTACAAAAAGAACTGATAAAACATTCATTCTTTTAGACCACATAATTCAAATTCAAGGAATCTACAATAAGGGAATAATTAAGGTGGTATTCACATTTTAATGGATGTTGATGATGTTTTCCTAGAATTATGTACATTAAAAGAACTAATGTAAAATGTCTAAAAGTAGAGAAATGTTTGAATGAATGATATTATAATTAGATGAAGGACTATTCGGCAGATATAACATATTTTCAAAGAATTTTAATGTCATAGAAGAAAAACGATAAAAATAATTGGAAAAATGATACTTTACAGTGACATTTTGATAATTAATATTTCCAGTGCTGCATACCTTAGACATATAAATGAGCTATATTAGTGTATATTTCTGTGCGGTAAGATTACGAGTGAATTCAATTTCTTTACATTTCATAAATTTCTAAATTTATAAAATGGGATATATTATTTCTAGGAATAAAAACTGAATAGCAAGCAATTTCTAGCGAATTTTTATACCACATGATTATGAGCTGGTTGTAACCCTCCTGAGAGTGACCCCAAGGAGAAAGTAACTAGTAATATCAATCAAAGCTCATCAACTTCAGGATAAATATCAAGGAAACATACACTCTGACCATTATTTTTTAGTGTTTTTCTTTTTAGAGTAAAAAACACACACTATTTGAAATTTGAACAGATTTTGAACCTCCTATCAAATCTCAGAGCTGAACTTTGATTGATTCTGTATTCATTTAAAAGGAGAACATGCAGCTTAGGTAACACAGATTAGAAGAGGGGTCAATTGTGCCACCAGAATAATTATAATTTGGTCATGTTTTTATACGAAAGTGGTATGGCGAGTGTTAAAACCAATTTGAGGTAGAATCATTAAATCTAACTTTGGAAACCAAGATTAATGTAGAAACTGACACATTTTGACACATTAGAAATATGATTACATAGGAAACCAGCTTTATTAGTTTGGATTCATTCCTGGAATGACATTTTTCAATGTCTCAGATAGTATCATAAAATCTATTAGCATCACTTCAGAGCAGAGACAGACAGAGAGAGAGAGAAAGAAGAAAGAGAGAGAGAGAGAGAGAGAGAGAGTTCCTGCCTGGGTGGAGCAAATGGTTAAGCACTAGACTACTAACTACTGTCACATGATTGCTAACTATGTCATCTGAACCAGTTTGTGAAGGATTTCATTTATATCTTTCAAGGAGTTTATATATTGTTTTGCAATTTCAGTTAACATTTATATATATTTTTGACATCGTTCTGATCAGGTTCTGTAGGTCTATGATAAAAACAAGGGTTTTTTATTCAAGTGTAGTTTTGTAAATGAAGTTACTTTGTCTGAAACATTTTGGCTTCCAATAGCAACAAACACACACACACACAAAAATTGAATTTAAATAATTGTGTTTTGTAATACAAAGAGAAAGCTCACTCTCTGAGTACTATAAAAAAATTTTAATATCATAAACAAAATTATATTTCCTTGTTACACATTATTCTGTTATTTTCATTGGGAAAGTAAGCACTGATGGAGCTCATGAGACATGTAAGCTACTACTTAATGTGTTAGGTAACCATTCAAGCACAAGAGTGTTCAACTAAACTTTAGAAGTAATTTAAGGATACTGAATAAAAATAACTATGCTGGCATCTGTCCCAGGCACTGAGACATGAAAGCTTCAATGAACACAATCATTCAGGAATCTGATTTTACTTTTCATCCTTGCCCCTGGTACCATTTTGAACCCTTGTATCATTCTTGGGTATTGGAGCATTTCCAACTTCTATGGAAATGTACTTTCTTATGAGTCATCAGCATTCTTTTGTATTGCCATTAAATGTTCCTTAAAGTACTTTACTGTATTTGCAAATTTAGAAATTCAACACTTTGCCAGTTCTATGTCTATTATTTATTAAGGCTGTCTGTATTAAATTATGTGAAGTAGAGACTTGTGAATTTGCTTGTCCTGTTGTTCCATATCAATAGGCAGCCTAATAATTCAGGACCCACAGAAGATTTTTAAAACTGTATTGCATGCATCCATTATATACTCACTTAGCCTTAAGAACATTCAATCAACCTTAAATTAATACCTATTATGTGACAAGAATTATGTTAAGTACTGGTTATACAAAAGTCAAAGTAATGTTTGTTGTCTTTTGCCCATATGGAGATTTTCACCTACTTTGAAAAATGGCCTTGTAAAGTTTTAGTAATAGAAAAAAGTAGTAGTAGATCTCTGTTCAATTTGCTAAGAATTTTAGAGAGAAAATATAAATATGGCCAGTGTCAGGGTCCAGGGTGCCATTTAAACAAACATTACATAGAGTGACAAGAGAAGAAATAGAATAAAAGAAACATCACAGATAAAGTAGTAAGCATGCAAAAGTGAGGGTACATTTAGCCTGATATGGTTGAAACCTGGAGTAGATATAAAAAGGTGAGACAAGATGAACCTGGTTGTGAAGAACTATCAACTTGGGGCCCTGGTGGTGTGGTGGTTAAGAGCTTGGCTGCTAAGAAAAAGTTGGCAGTTCAAATCCACCAGCTGCATCTTGGGAACACTATGGGGCAGTTCTACTCTGCCCTATAGGGTGGCTATGAGTGGGAACCAACTCAACAGCCCCAAACAACAACAACCTACCCCAAGTCAGAGCTGAAATGGAATTCCTTTTCTGTATCTTCATTGCAAGACCCAGCCAGTATTCTAAATCTTGTTAAATAAAACTTGAAATAATATTCAAGTCCTTCCTTTACATTCGAGTATGTTATACTCCTTAAAGGAAACAGATGACAGACCCAAATTGAATAATTAGAGGATCACTCAATAAAGAGGCTATTTAGAAAAGTGAGGACAAGTTGTAGATGCAACTGGAGAGACAATGTTGTACCCCAGGCAAAGTGGAGTGTAGACAAAGCATGAGAGGGACTATGGCCATCAAGTGAGAGATACAATCAGGCCAAGAGATGACGCTGGAAAATGCATAACCCAAACTTACTCTCCACCCTTCCTCTTATCCCTGGACAGCGTGTCATAAGGCTAACTGTGTTTTACATAGTTCGCTGCCTAGGCATCTGCTAGTTTCTCCTACTTGCCTTTTCACACGGTTTCTGACACAGCCTTCCTGTCTTGTCATAATCTCTTAACAGCTGTGGTCAGTAACTGACCCTTCTGGCTATGTTCCATGCAGTTGCCCATAATAAAAATCCGTTACTACCTTGCAACCCAGCCTCTCAATGCCTGTAGTTACGTATAATTCTCTGTGATGAAAATTGCTCCCTTTTCCCACACTCATATACCAGAAACTTTTAAATTGGCCAGTAAGACTTCAAGAGCACTAATCTCAAGACTTCATCCTGCTTCCCATAAATAATGGAAACCCTGGTGGTGTAGTGGTTAAGTGCTACAGCTGCTAACCAAAGGGTCAGCAGTTCGAATCTGCCAGGCTCTCCTTGGAAACTCTACGGGACAGTTCTACTCTATTCTATAGGGTCACTATGAGTCGGAATCAACTCGCCCTCCCCTACAGTTCCAGGTTGTTGCCTTCTCCCTGGGTACAAGCCCCTGTGTGGCCATGCTTGTACCCAGGGAGGCTGCAGTTTCCCCTAGGGATCTGGGAATATGGATTTTTTGTTGTTTTCCCATCTAGGCAGGCTGCAGTTTCCCCTCTGGGATCTGGGAATATGGATTTTTTGTTGTTGTTTTCTGAACTTCCTGTGAGTCTTACTTCTTCAGGCTACACCTGACAGTCCATCCATGGCACCCACAGCTCTTTAAGTCAAACTTAATACACAGTGCTATCCATCAGGCAAAACCAACAGGAAGCTAGAGGACAAGGGATTCTATTGACCATGCTAGTCAGCCCCTAGTGTATGGAGCAGGGTAGAAAATGGTGGAGAGTAATCTGGAGGGGCAAACAGAAGATATCCAGTACACCAATCTACACGGCCTTCAAATCAACAAGAAATTTTGGATTTGTCTCCTAAATTTCTCTACTATGTATACATAAATAAATATGAAGGGTTAAAATTTTTAATTTTATTCTACTTGTAAAGGGAGTCTTTGAAGGATTTTCAGAAAGACTCAACATTTTTAAAGTGTTAAGGGTCCCCAAAATTATGTACAGATTCATTTCAATATCAAACAAAATTTCAGCAGGTTTTATTTGTGACTAATGGTAGGCTGATTTCAAAATTTATATAGAAATGCAAAGACTCTAGAATAACCAAAAGGATCTTGGAAAAAAAAAAATAGTAAGGCTTTCTCTTCGTGACTTCGAGGTTTACTATTAAGCTACGATAAACACAGTGTGGTGTTAGCAAAAATAAAGA
The DNA here is from genome assembly GCF_030014295.1 of Loxodonta africana. Taxonomy (NCBI): domain Eukaryota; kingdom Metazoa; phylum Chordata; class Mammalia; order Proboscidea; family Elephantidae; genus Loxodonta; species Loxodonta africana. The sequence goes on along the minus strand of NC_087358.1, from coordinate 18,304,698 downwards.
CAAATAGATCAATGGAACATAGCAGAAAGTTAAAAAATAGAATCACACATACATGATCAAATGGTTCTTGCCAAGGATGTTAAAACATCCCAAAGTGGAAAGAAAATACTCTACAATAAATGGTGTTGGTATCACTGAATAGCCACATGAAAAACAAAAAATAAAACAAAGCCTTGACCTCTAACTCATACATAAAAATTAACTCAAGATGGATCATCTGGATTTTAACACCTAACAATCAAGACCTAAACACATCAAAGCTAAAAGTCAAAACAGTCACTCTTCTAGAAGAAAATATAGAATACCTTGTGATTTGAGATAGGCAGATGTCTTTTTTCATAAAGAAGTAAATCGTGCATCGTTGATAATAAAAAATTCTGCCCACCAAAACTCCTGTAAGAAAATAAATTGCAAACCAGAGGCTAAAAAAACCAACTATTTATAATAATGTCTATCTGTTAAAGGAACTGCATCCTGAATGTATAAAAACCTGCAACTCATTAATAAAATTACCAACAATGCAATATTTCTTGCACAAATGACTAATATGCACAGGAAAAAGGCTTAATATCATTAGTTATTAGGGAAACACAACTTAAATTCATTGACATACCACTACACATTCTCGAGAATGGCTAAAATAAAATGGACACTGTCTCAGTCATTTAGCGCTTCTATAACAGAACTACCACAAGTGGATGACTTTAACAAAGAGAAATTTATTTCATCACAGTAAAATAGGCTAAAACTCCAAATTCAAGGCCTCAGCTCCAGGGGAAGGGTTTCTCTCTCTGTCGGCTCTGGGGGAAGGTCCTTGTCCTCAAGCTTCCCACAGCTGAGGACCTTCTCCGGCTCAGGGACCCCAGGTCCAAAGGATGTGCTCTGCTCCAGGTGCTGCTTTCTTGGTAGCATGAGGTTCCCAACTCTCCGCTTGTTTCCTTTTCCTTTTATCTCTTGGAGAGATAAAAGGTAGTACAGACCACACCCCAGGAAAACTCCCTTTACCTTGGATCAGGGAGGTGACCTGAGTAAGGGTGGTGTTACAATCCCACCCTAACCCTCTCAATGTAAAATTACAATCACAAAATGGAGGACAAACATACAATACTAGGAATTATGGCCTAACCAAGTTGATACACACATTTTTTGGGGGGACACATAATTCAGTACATGAGAGATACCATCTAATGTTGTCAAGGATGTGGGACAACCAACAATCTCAAACATTGTTGATGGAATGTAAAATGGCTCAACTACTTTAGAAAAAATATGTAAGTTTTGTAAAAGTTAAACATAGATCTATTCTATACCAGCAATTGCATTTCTATGTATTTGTCTGAGAGAAGTGAAAAAAATAAAATAAAGATGTTCACAAATAAGGGTTGTGCACCAATATCCGTTGTAATTTTATTCAAAATAACCCCAAACTGGAATGAGTGCAGGTATCTACCGGCAGAAGAATGGATAAACAACTGTGATACATGTACTCAATGGAATAGTGCTCTGCAATTAAAAGAAACAAATGACTGACACTGCAACATGGACAGATCTTAAAAATGACATATTACACAAAGTAATCAGACAAAAAAAAATACATTTTATATGATTCTATTTATATGAAATTCTAAAAGAGGCAAAAATAACCTATGGTGATTGAGATCAGATCAGTGGTTTCTCAGAGTGAGGAGTGTGAATTGGCTGGAATGGGACACAAATGAACATTCTTGGGTGAGGAAAAAGAGCTATACTTTGATACAGGTGTGTGTTAATTAATCTTTGATTGGCTTAACTGTTGTGATCCATATACTTCATTTTAGCCTGTTTTTATTTTTTTGTAGCTATTCAATATTGAAACAATGCACACTACCATTAATTATTTATTTGACAAATAAACTTTATATCCTGAAACCAAGGACTTTGAGAGGGCATTGTTAACAGTGGCAGACACACTTTAATTTCACAAGGTAAAGGAGATATTCAGGATAATTTTTGAAGAAGTATTTGAAGTGCCAGCAAAAGAAGAAACCAGAGTTGGGTTTCGCTCACCCCTTGCTTGGTCAATACTGATTTTAAGGGAGAGGAAATAGGAGAACAAGAAGATTTGCCAGTAATTTTTTTTTTTTAGTAGTTTAGAAGAGCAAAATCTTGTACAAAAGACAAGAGAGAAAGCCTATCTACATCTCAATAGAAGATTCACAACCCCGCTGTTTCTTGTATTTTCTACCTCAAAGCAGATTCATAGATAAGGATAAGCTCCATTTCATAGCTCTATACAGGTCCTAGGAAGGAGGGTGATGGGAGTGTCAACAAAAGAGTGGGAGCAACTTAACTGGTTATTCTCACAGAAAGAATCCGTTAACAGAAAAATCCCTAGTGTTCTTTAGAATGACACTAACAAGCTTGCTTAGACATATGCTGACTCATGGCAACATGCCTTGCTTCAGAGGTATTCCTTATGAACTTTATTGGACAAGAGTGACACTGACATTTATTTGCTTTATTTTTATTTGGAGATAGATCATATGTATCCAAAAACAAAAATCCATATACTCACTATCCAGATTAAGAAATCAAATTTAACTCCATGTCCTCTGTACAGCTCTCCTAGTTCACATGACCTCCTCCCTTCATCTGGAAGGTAATTTCCATCTGGAATTTGGTATATGCCAGTCCCGTAGGTGATGTCAATGTTTTATTATGCATTTATCACAAAACAATGCTTGGTTTTAGGTGTTGGTAATCATTGAAATAATTTTTTAGTATTCTTAATCTATACTTTTCCAACTTGCTATTTTTCACTCAATACTATTTTAGTGAGATCCCTTGTGCTGATACATGCTGCTTCAGCTTACTCATTTTCTCCACCTTAGTTTTCTCCAACAGTTGATAGGAATAAGCTGGTGAACTTCCATTTTGATCATGTTCCCTTTTATTCCTTTCTCCTTTAGCAAAATCAAAAGTACCCTGATGAGTATTTCAGGCATTTTCTGGGTGAGAGAACTGACTTTGGCAGGAGTTTGTATGGCACAGTTGTTTTCCCCTTTCAGAGCAGAGCTGAAGTGTTAATTACTTATTCCAACTGGCAGTCTTGCAAAAATTTCTTTGAAAGCAAGGGCTAAAATTGTGGAGATAAAATTGTGGAGATAGTAGCTCTGAAACAAGAGCACGGCAACCTACATTTATACCCGATAAGGTAACAAAAAGTGATTAGTCTAAAACTGACCCAAAGTCTTAAACAGAAAAAAAAAAAAAAAAAGAAAATTTATCCAGATCCCAAAATAATTGAAAGTGGTAGAGATGGAATCAGCTCCTGTAGTTTCACCATTTAATCCACATAGTGGGCTGGCACTCTTTTCCCAGCTCACACTGTGGGATGCTTCGGAGATGACACCAAAGCACTGAGTCAAGGATCGAGTGAGTCAAGAATTCTCTGGCCTTCACGTGTATGTCAAGAGTGTGTGCCGTGTGTGCATAAATGGGGTCATGATAATAATAACAACATAACTGAGTGCTTACGACATTCTAAGCACTTTGCACCTGCTTGTTTCTTCCCCACAATAACCTTACGAAGGAGAAACTATTATTTTTCCTATTTTACAAATGAGGCACATAAGCACAAAGATATACAGTACCCACCTCAAGAACACTTAAAAAAAAAAAAAAAGCCAAAATTGAAATCCATACTAAATTTACTTATTTTATTCAGTATGTATTGACAGACATTTCACTCCTAACCATTTCTGTTAATTCCCAAGGAGGAGCTACACATTGTAGAAAGAGTTTCATTTAAAGCCCTTCCAACCTCTTCAGTATGGGCCCTATAAGTGTTCTGAAGGCAGAGCAAGTACTCCCTGATACACCATGATAAAGGAAAATGGAAAGAGTTTGGGTTTGATCAGATATGAATTTGTTTTCAATCTGGATATATCTTCTACTAGTTGTAGAACTGATCATTAGTTTTCTCGTTTTTAAAATGAGATAAAAGATAACAATACTTCATCCACTGTTGTTATGATTAAATTAGTTAATATATACAAAAGGGAATTGAAGGCAAGGCCCCACAGCTGAGAATTAAATGTGCAAAGGTCCGATGTTGTAAGCTTAGAGAACTACCAGCTCTTAGAACCACCTAAAATCTCTAGAGGTACCATTTCAACAAAACAGCCCTAACATAGCATCTGTTACTGTCTGCATGAATCTAAGTGTAAAAATGGAAGAAAACTAGGGACAGCCTTTGGAATGGGCACGGTTCATAAAAGGAGCTATCTCTTCCCTTTGCTTTCCACAGGGAGATAAATAATAAAATAATATCTCAAGTTGTTGGTGGTTGCCAGTACAGACAATCTTGATATTTATTTACTGGTTGAATGGCTGCTGATTCGCTAAATAAGCTAAGCTTTTCAGGGCTATCAGAGGGGGACAAGACCATAGGGAAGACTGCTGGGGGGATACCCAGAAGAGAGGGCAAGGACCCCCATACTCCACAACCAAAGAGTTACAGATAATTGATTCATCTCTTGCTCATAGGATTCAGGATTGTGGTCAATGAATGGGGAGCAGCTATAAGTTTGTGGGGGACAAAAACCTCTCACAATAAAGAGATGTTTGCACTAGAGGGATTTAGCATGGCACTTCTAATGGGGAAAACTGGAAATGTGTTTGATCTCTCAAAGGACCAGCGATACGAGGTAAGACTCTGAATTCAGCCTTTATCAGGAGAGCCTTCTTAAGCCATCACCAGTCCAAAATGAATCAATAGGTAATGAGGTAGGAGAGTAATTACGAACAACCCATGAGCAAACATCAAATTTACTGCAGAGAGCCACAGAAAGTGATGGCATTTGTTTTCGCTCAACATTTTCCCTTTTGCAACCTGATTGGTAAGCACAAGGAGAGAAGAAGGTAGGTTAAAGAGCAGACGTTTGGCTCCTGCTAAACCTCAGGCTACTCCAGCTATCAGTTTAGCATGCACCGATGGGAGATTGGAGCTAAGAGACCTTTCAATAAAATGTGAAATTAAAAATATGAAACTAAAGGGGCAAAGCAGTTAGATCTAAAAGTGTTATCTCAACAAACTTACACATCTAAAGTATGTAGAATGAAACTGATAACGCTGTTAAAGAAGTGGTAAAGGTGGGAGTGTTGATAGAACATTGATGTTATTGGAAAAATAAAATAATTGGATTTTCAAAGACTTGAAAGTTAAAATCACATACTTAATCAGTGTGCCAGACATTAAGTTATAGGTTTTCAGCTCTAAACTCACCCTTCTATACTCCGTTTTGTATTGCTGGGGCTTGGCCTATGGAAACCACAGTCCTCATTTTCAGCTGATTCCTTGTGATCTACAAATAGGAGAAAATAGAGGGAAACTGAGAGATCGGAGGAGGGGAGAAGCTATTGCTTCTTATGCCTTCAGCATCACCTCTGCTAAATCCCTTAACCTTTGCATTGCATCTCATCTTAGCACCGGCCAGACAGTACCCTTTCCTCAGAGGTACGAGTTGCAGCTTTACGGGGCCCTACTCCCACCCTCAGAGTTTCCAACTTCCCCTCTTTCTCCTCCCAGCCATAGGGATGACATCTGCTTCTTACAGTGACTATAGCTGAGCTAACCCAGTGTGCCCATGTCGCTCTTTCAGTTCTGCAACCCTAGTTAATTCTGATAAAATAGTATATTATCTTTTCTTAACTGGACCCTGACTGATAAAACCTTGTACAGTACCTAGTATCATTTTCACACATGGTTGGCTCTAAGTAAGTTTCAGTTCCTGTGCCCTGCTGGTGGTGGAAATAGAAATCCTAATTCTACTGTGCGATTCTCTCCCCAGTGAGTATTTACTTGACGATAGGAGGAGCATTGTCTTCATAACGTGGTGATGAGAATTTTTACCCCAGAAATTATCCTGATATGAAAGTAAATATGCCTGTATATTTGTACACAGTTACAAATATGCATGTCATGTATGTGCACATAAGTATGCATGTGTAAGTGTATGTGTGTGTGTATAGTACATGTATAACTGAAAGGTCAGTGTTCAAACTCACCAGCCACTCTTTGGGAGAAAGATATGGAGGTTGGCTTCCCTAAATGTTTACAACCTTGAAACCCTATGGGGCAGTTCTACTCTGTTGTATACGATCCCTACGAGTCAGAATCTACTGGATGTCAATAGGTTAGATTAGGAAAAAGAAAAAGACTGTTAATAACACTAAAAGTAGCAATGCTGAAAGATTAAGATTTTTATAGTTAAGTGTATATAGACAAATGGCTTTGCAAAGCCATATCTATCTCTCTGTATATCTATAACTCTACTGCTGTTGTTAGGTGCTGTCAAGTTGATTCTGACTCATAGTGACCGTATGCATAACAGAATGAAACACTGCCCGTTCTGCACCAGGCTCACAATTGTTGCTATGCTCATGCCCATTGCTGCAGCTACTGTGTCAATCTGTTTTGTCGAGGATCATCCTCTTTTTTGCTGATGCTCTACTTTACCAAGCGTGAGGTCCTTCTTCAGTGACTGATTGCTCCTGACAACATGTCCAAATATGTGCAACATAGTCTCTCCATCCTTGCTTCTAAGGAGCATTCTGATTGTACTTCTTCCAAGACAGATTTGTTTGTTCTTTTGGCAGTCCATGGTATATTCAATTTTCTTCGCTAACGCAACAATTCAAAGCTGTCAATTCTTCTTGAATCTTCCTTATTCATTGTCCAGCTTTTGCATACATATGAAGCAATTGAAAACACCATGGCTTGGGTCAGACACACCTTAGTCTTCAAGGTGACATCTCTGCTTTTCAAAACAAGATGCCTTTTGCAGCTGATTTTCCCAGTGCAGTGGGTCTTTTGATTTCTTGACTGCTGCTTCCATGGGTGTTGATTGTGGATCCAAGTAAAATGAAATCTTTGACAACCTCAGTCTTTTCTCCATTCATCATGATGTTGCTTATTGGTCTAATTGTGAGGATTTTTGTTTTCTTTATGTAGAGGTGCAACCCAAACTGAAGGCTGTGGTCTTTGATCCTCATCAGTAAGTGCTTCAAGCCCTCTTCTCTTTCAACAAGCAAGGTTGTGTCATCTGCATAACACAGGTTGTTAATGAGTTTTCCTCCAATCCTGATGCCTTGTGCTTCTTCATATAGTCCAGCTTCTCGGATTATTGGCTCAGCATACAGATTGAGTAGGTATGGTGAAAAGATACAACCCTGACACACACCTTTCTTGACTTTAAACAATGCAGTATCCCCTTCTTCTGTTTGAACAAATGCCTCTTAATCTATGCACAGATTCCTCATGGGCACAATTAAGTGTTCCAGAATTCCAATTTTCTGCAATGTTACCCATAATATGTTATGGTCCACAAGGTGGAATGCCTTAGTGTAGTCAATAAAACACAGGTAAACATCTTTCTGGTATTCTCTGCTTTCAGGGTCCATTTGAAATCAGCAATGATATCCCTGGTTCCACTTCCTTTTCTAAATCTGGCTTGAATTTATGGCAGTTACCTGTTCATATACTGCTGCTGCCACTTTTGAATGATCTTCAGCAAAATTTTGCTCATATGTGGTATTAATGCTATTGTTCAATAATTTCTGCATTTGGTTGGATTACAGACACATGGGGATCTATAACTCCATAATCTATCTATCTATTTGGTTATCTAGTGCTGCTATAACACAAATACCACAAGTGGATGGCTTCGACAAAGAGAAGTTTATTCTCTCACAGTCTAGTAGGCTAGAAGCCCAAGTTCAGAGCATCAGCTCCAGGGGAAGGTTTCTCTGCCCTGGAGGAAGGTCTTGCCATCAATTTTCCCTTGGTCTTGGAGCTTCTCTGCACATGAACCTCAAAGTCCAAAGGACACACTCTGCTCCTGGTGCTACTTTCTAAGTGTTATGAAGTGTCCCTGTCTCTTTGCTTGCTTCTGTCTTTTATATCTCAAAAGAGATTAATTTAAGACAAAACCTAATCTTGTAGATTGAGTCCTGCTTCGTTAGCATAACTGCCGCTAATCCCACCTCATTAACTTCATAGAAGTAGGATTTACAGTACATAAGAAAATCACATCAGATGACAAAATGGTGGACAATCACACAACACTGGGAATCATGGACTAGCCAAGTTGACACACATTTTTGAGGGACATAATTCAATCCATAACACCTGGTTATAGTAGGTGTTTTAATGCATTTCAATGCATTAAAAATTATGACCTAAGTCACTCCATAAAGACTTTAAAGTCTAATCAATATGTACTTGAAGAATATGCTTTATCTCATGTCCCTGAGCAGAGTACTTTGCTCCTGTCAAAACTGATGGCTCATTGTTGTGTCATTGAGGAGCCATGACTGTATCTATACAAAATCATCCTGATTTTGGAATGTGAATTTCTGGATGTTATATTTTCATGTTCAACACTTTGAATTAGATTTTAGTTCCTCCTTTAATTTCTTTTTCTATTTCACACTATGATGATTATTCTTTTTATTCTGATGGCTTTTCATTTCTTGATGAACAGCTCACATATCTCCTGAGAATGATATGAACTCCAGTTGTTTAACTAGGCTGGAATCTCATTCTGCAGCAAGGAAACAGATGCTGCTTATGTCACCCCAATGACTCTGAAGTCTGCAATCCTTGAGCATTTTATATTTTTATACCTGGAACCCCTGGGTAACAATTAGTTTCTAACAACCTGCTTCAATCTTCTCATAGCAATCTCTGATCACTCATAATTTTATCTATTCACAGAGAACAATACATAAAAATGAAACAGACCTGTCTTTTACCACCTGCAACCTCTATGTGAACAAAGTTTTTGATCTCCCATCATCTGAGCCCTCACATAACATAAACAGATATTTATTTAACTGATTTAAGAGGGCATCTTGGAAAAAAGTATCAATAGATTAAAAAAAAAATGAGAGGAGGAAGAATTTTAAAAATCAAAGGGTCCCTATATACAAATATGTGTGTGTGTGTATTCAAAATGCAAAATATTTAGGTTTAATTCTATATGCTGTATTAAGTATATGAATTTTTTTTTTTTATTAAGTACTGACATCTATCATAGTACTTACAGAAATGTGTTAGCATTTTCTATTATCCACCTCAAAAATGTGCTGTGAGCTACGTGAAAGAAAGTCCTATATCCTAAACTCTGTGTATCTAGGGCCTAGAATATAGTAAGTGGATAGTAAATATTTTCTGAATACATCTTGAAGGTGCCTTTCATTCATTCATTCAGCACTTCCGTTATGTCAACAATAAGGATACCCTGTAAATCCATGCCTGCTGCCCTAGCCTTTTAAGACTGCCATTACAAAATATGACAAAGTGGGTGAATTTAAACAACAGAATTTTTTTTTTTGCACTGTTCGGGAGGTTAGAAGTACAAATCAGGGTATCAACCGGGTAGATTCCTTCTGATGGCTTTGAAGGAGAACTAGTCCCATGCCTCTTTCCTAGCTTCTGATGGCGGCTCCTAATCTTTGGTGTGCCTTTGCCGCTCTTAGATGCATCTCCACATGGTGCCTCCTCCTGTGTAAGTGACTCTCCTTTTAAAAAACACAACTCAGAAGGGATTAGGATTAAGACTCATCTTATTCCAGTATGACCTTGTGTCATTTATCTGATAACAAAAGAAAAACCTCTATTTTCAAACAAGTTGGCATTCACAGGTCAGGGTATGACTTCAACAAACCTTTTTTTGGAGGGGGGGTGGTGGAACAATTCAGTCCATAGCACATGCCTTCTCCAATACCTAGCAAGCTCTCTTATGATTAAGGTTCTAGTATTCATAATAAATATAAATTCTAGTATTATAATTTTAATTTTTCCTATTTATACATTTATATATTTATCAAAATACATTAAGAAGATAACCACTATACCACCAGGTCTCCAAGAAGAATGGTAGTGTGGAATATTACTAGATAAAAAAGATGGATGGAATTAGGCCAGGAAAAAACAAAAGTATAAAAATGAAAGTTAGACCAAATTTGTGTTTTAAGTCACTTACTTGCATTTAGCTTAGAATATACATATTACTCAGTTTCCTCAATGTTTACAAGCTAAACAAAAATATTAGAAAAAAGATTTATATTTCCCTTATGGAAAGCTCATTTATTTCTCATCTCTTTAATAAACACTCACAGAAGAGTTGCCTAAAACAATCTTCTGTACTTCCTCTCTTCCATTATCTCTTACTTGACCCATCATTTCAGATCTCGCCACAAAATTGAGACCACTGTCTTCAAAGTCATCAATTACATCCAAAAATTCAAAAGCCAGATCTCTATCCTTATCTTACCAAACCACTTAACAGCTTTTGATATTTTTGATAATTAACTCTTAGTTAAAAGGATTTATTTATTTAGCTTTCTGCCATAATGACCCTCATGAGTTTTCAATTTTTTTTTTTAATTGAAAGTGCCCTCTTTGTGCCCCTTGAAGGATTATCCTTTTCTTCCAGATTTTTTTACCTTGAGATCCAATTCTCCTTAGAACTTTATATTTTTATTCCAATTTTCAACTTGGCATCTTTACACAAAAGTCTAATGAGAATCTCAAAATTGGCATTTCTGAAATTCTTCTATTTCCTCTACTCATCTCAACATCTGGCAGAATATTCCATTTCAATGCATGGCACAACTATTCACTCAGTTGTGGTACCAGAAACCTGAACATTCATGACGCACTTTTTACTCTCATACCCATCATCTAAGGAACCGGCAAATTATTTAAACCATGTCTTGTACCTTATCATGCATTTTCTTGTCTTTACCCGCTTCTAGAGGCTTACCATATTCCTTGGCAAAAATGGCCAATCCAGTATTTCTCATATCACATCACTCTGACACTGAAGTTTCTTCCACCTTCTTCCATCTTTTCAGGAAACTTGTAATCACATTGGACCCACCCATATAATCCAGACTTATCTCCCTATTTTAAAGTCAGCTAAGTAGCAACCTTAATTCCATCTGCAACCTTTGGTATAAAAGAAATATTTTGCAACAATCCTCTTAGGGCTATTTTGTTAACTGTTCTGGTCTCATGTAACATAATAATTTATAGTATGAAAAGGAGGGGGGCGCCCTGGTGGCTCAGTGGTTAACAGCCCAGTTGCTAACCAAAAGGTCGGCAGTTTGAATCCACCAGCCACTCCTTAGAAACCCTATGGGGCAGTTCTATGGTAACGGTTTTTTTTTTTTTTTTCCTTTTTTTATGAAAAGGGAGAGGGATAACTTTACAGTGAAGAAATCTAGCAAATACTACCTCAGCCAGGGGAACAAGGTGATAAGTCATGTTGTTAGTATGTAGCCTTGATATGTGATGAGAATGTCATTTCACCTCTGTGGTCCTGCTCCTAAAACCCATAATTCCAGATTGATCATGAGAAAAACATCAAATTCTGGTAGTAAGACTTCCTAAAAAGTACCCAATAGATACCCTTAAAAACTGTCATGATCATCAAAACCAAGGTAATTTCAAGAAACTATCACAGTCAAAAGGACCCTAAGCAAACATGACGAGCAAATGAAATGTGGTATCCTGCATAGTGTCCTGGAACAGATAAATGATGTTAAGTAAATCTAAGGAAACATGAATAAAGGATAAACATTGATAATGTGTGGATATTGTTTCATTAGTTGTTACAAACATGCCATACTAATGTTAATAACAGTGGAAATTCAGGGTAGTCTATATGGAAACTTTGTACTATCTTCACAACTTTTCAGTAAATGTAAAACCATTCTAAAATAAAAAGTTTAATAAGATGGCATCCTGCACCATAATACGCCCTGATTTATGTCCTTTTTATTGTAGAATAAATTCAGGAAATTCATATCATTAAAATATTAAGCACTTTTCTAGATCTGATTGTCTCCCAGAGAGCTTAGCAATCTCGTGTGAAACAAGCACTTCACTTTTTTTGCAGCTATGGATTTGGAGATTTAATGGTTTGCAATGCATTAGACAGTTTTTTTTTTTTAATCAGTTTCCTTTTCAAGGATACCATAAACTGACAGGATACCATAAACATACACAGTGCCCCATGGAAGAATAGATGGATTTCTTAGGAATTAAAAAATGAAATTTACTGATAAGACTCAAAATAAACCAGTGAAAAGAATTAAATTTGAGTGACATGACTAACAAACCAAAAACCCAAACAAACCCATTACCATCGAGTTGATTCTGACTCATAGCGACCCTACAGGACAGAGGAGAACTGCCCCGTAGAGTTTCCAAGGAGTGCTTGGTGGATTTGAACTGCTGACCTTTTGGGTAGCTGCCGTAGCTCTTAACCACTATGCCACCAGGCTTTCTAAACAGGATAACATAAAACATTATAGGTTGGAATAAAATAGTTTAAAATTACTTTCAGGAATGAAGGTGGAATTCTGTCTGGTCCAAAAATGGCATATTTCCCCTTTTAGTATTCTTATAGCTGCTTCAGCTCAGCACATATGATTCATGTGATTTTGGTGTGTTTTTTTAATATAAAACTTCATGTTATTTTATTTAATTATCTTTTAATTTTAAGAAACATTACTATTGGACATGCCCTGCTTGCAGAGGCATTGGACCACCCTGTAAAACTGAAACCCATACTTTGTGATACAGTATTCTTGCAGTAATCATTGCTATTTGATTTGAATCACAAGCCCTACTCTGTTAGATAAGCTAATGCCTCTGCAGTATATTCTATTAACACTGTGTTCCCAATACCAAGGTTTGACACTTAGACATTTCCCAAGGGATCATCCTGCATAGTTTTTAAAATATTTATGAGAAAATATAAATTCATATGAATTCTTAAGCATTGTTCCAGTGAGGAATATCTGCAAAAATATTGGGTTTTATTCCTTACAGTATTTTCATAATTTTCATGGAACTATGAAACTGAGTCTCTGTTGGTCTTGGTAATTGATAAATGCCCTCATACCTTCTGACTGCTAAGCTTTTTGTAAACCTCCTCACCACATGTACTTGAGTATTATACACACAGAGTAAGTTCAATAATAGTAAATGATTTACTATTCTTCTTGCCATCTCTTCTTCCTTATCTTTTTAGACCATCTTCTCAGATACAGCCCAAGGGAGGACATATCTTCCCATGATGCTGCATTCGTTGCTTTCTAAAGATGCTATATGACATAATAAGTTTTCAGTTTAGCCATGCCTTTCTCCCACTTTTTGACATGAAGTCTATGATCTTTTAACACTTACTCTGTTCAGTCTTTCATGCTTTTGCTTTTTCACCATATTTTTATTGTGCACCTTGTATGATGGATACTGTTCTGATCCTTTGAGGGGACTAGAGCTTCTTCCTTAAGACGATTCTTACAGCAACCCCAGACTTTTTTTTTTTTTTAAGTTATCTGCCACACTAGCATATAGCATGTTTTCTTTGTAAGCAGTGAGCGAATTCTAACACAGCTTTTTTTCCTTGATAGAAAAACCAAACCCATTGCCTGCCGTGGAGTCAATTCTGACTCTCTAGTGATCCTACAGGACAGACTAGAAATGCCCCATAGGATCTCCAAGGAGCACCTGGTGGATTTGAACTGCCAACCTTTTGGTAAGCAGCCATAGCCCTTAAAGACTATGCCACCAGCGTTTTCTTTTCCATGATAGAATTCTTAAAAATATGTAAACTTTAATTATTTGGCCAACTTGGTTATATGTTTATATTTGGTCCCATGATTATAGTGAACATTATTGCTTTATTGTTGCCTAGCATAATTCCTCCTTTTAATAATGGAAAAACTATTCCAGTTTTGGTGTCTCTTTTCTTATTTGATTCAATCTTCTAAAATTGTCTGCCAAGATGGGCTTCCCTTAGCTGAGGTGAGGGCACCTGATCTGTACTAGAATAATCTCTCACTTGAATTGGAATCCTGAGTGATTGCTGTGGCTTTGTTGTTCATAAAGGGCTCCAGACCACACTTGTGATTTTACACTAATGAGATGACTTGAGATAGGGTCCAGTCATGCCAGGTTAGAGAGACCCATCATGTGATAACTGTCCAACATCTGGGGGAGGATGGTTGGTTGGACATTGAGTTTAATCATGTGGTCAGTGATTCAACGAATCATGCTTACATAATGAAACCTCAGTAAAAACTCTGGGCACCAAGGTTCTGATGGGCTTCCTGGTTGGTGGTAAACATCGATGCACATGAGCGTAATACATGCCTGAAGCCATAGAAGCCCTGTGTTGGGGATCCTCCCAAACCTCACCTTATGCATGCTCTTTCTTTTTCTTCTTTTTGCTATAACAAAATTTTTAATCCTAAGTGCGTTTCTTAGTTCTGTGAGTTGTTCTAGTGATTTATCAAACCTGAGGGAGTAATGGGAACCTCTGATTTTGTAGTTAGCAGGTCAGAAATGTGGGTGTTCTTGGGGCCCCTGACCTTAGAGTTGGTATGCTGAGGGGATAGTGGGAACCCCCAAGTTTGTAGCTAGTTGGTCAGAAATGCAGATGAACTGGGGATCTCCAAGCTTGGGCTTCTGAGTGAAGTCTTAGGCAAACAGTGTCAGGAGGACTATGGCCTTTAACCTGTGAAATCAGACCTAACTTCAGCTGCTTAAAAAAACATGCAAGATTAGAACCATACTCCACAGGATTTTCAATGGCTGGTGTTTCAAAAATAGATTACCAGTCCTTTCTCCTAGGCACCTCTGAGTAGACTCAAATCTCCAACCTTTTGTTTAGCAGCCAAGTGCATTAACTGTTTGTGCCAGCCAGGTATATAATATACACACATATTAGAGAGAAAGAAATAGCAGGAGCTAGCAAACTGTAACCAGTGGACCAAATCAGGCCTACAGCCCATTTCTATAAATAAAGTTTTACTGGCACACGGCCACTCTCACTTGCTTAAATTTTGTGTATTGATGCTTTTGTGTTACAGTAGCAGAGTGGAGATTTTGCCACAGAGATGTATGACTTGCAAAGCCTAAAGTATTCACTACCTGCATTTTACAGAAAAAGTCTGTCAACTTCTAACAGGTAGTATTATTGCCATCGTGTGCGTTAGGAAATTCAGACTCAAGAGAGTGTACTTACCTTGATCAAGGACGATTGTACAGTTACATTGTTAATGGCAGCCTGGAGTTCAAACAGACACACACAGACACACGCAGAAATTTTTGCTAAAATAATTTTGACAGTAAAAATATTTATAAATCATTTTCCCCGTAAAAAAGTATTAACTTTAAGACTACACTAAAATTTAGAATCAATCTATGCTAAAATCAACAATGAAGTAGAGTTTAAAATATGAAAGAGCCAGCATAGCTTAAAGCAGCCTGCCTTAGATTGACGATATTCCTGGTGCTAGGTCTATTCTCCATTTTGTGTTATTTTTTAAAAATCCAGTAAGGAAATAACAATAACAAGAAAAAAGAAAAGAAAATATTTGAAGCATATTTTCATTTGTTATATTAGACATATTCTCACTTAAATATATATCACAGATCTGGTCTTTAATGTGCTTTTTTGTGACGTAAACGGTTAAGAACAATTCTGAAAAATGAGTACCTTTTTATTCTCTTTTATTCTGATGTTTTTAAATAAAATCATTTTGTAAGAGAAATTAACCGCTCACTTTGAAGTTTATGGGAATGAAAAGGCTATGCTTTCTTTTCTAACAATGATAAAATAATTTGAAAATACACCCTCTCACACAATGAACTAGCTGTAGAATTCAATATAAAGGTAATTCTTACGCAACCTCCATTAGTAATGTATGTTACGGAAACATGAAAATGTTTGATTGTAGCACTGTTCTATTTGCCACAGTTTTATTGCCGTCAGGCTAATGATAAAATAAATCTGAGTTGTAATTCTATTTTATTTAACCAAGATTTCAGGGTGCCCACTGTGTGCCAGGCATTATCTGAGAACTTTACAAATCTTAGCTCAGTTAATCCTGATAACAATTTTGGATGGTAGATACAGAGAGATTAAGTGGGCTGAGAGACACAAACTTAATAATTGATGAAGACAGAGTAGCTTCAAACCCATGCCTTTCATTTATATGAAAATGTTATTCTCATTCATCACTGATTTTTTTCATATTTATCTTATTTATATGTTGACAATTTGGGTGTACATGTCCAAGATTCAACAACAGAGATTTGCATTTTAACATGAGTAGGCTTTTGATAAGGATCCTTGTTGGTATAACGGTTAGCTGTTAACTGGAAGGTTAGCTGTTAACTGGAAGGCTAGCTGTTAACTGGAAGGTTGGTGGTTCAAACCCACCAGTGACTCCACAGGAGAAAGAACCTGGTGATCTGCTCCCATAAAGGTTGCAGCTAGGAAACCCTATGGGGCAGTTCTACTTTATGCTATAAGGTCACTATGATAACAATGGCAACAAACTTTTTAAAACTTTTTATTATTTTCTTTATAATTTATTTTTTATTGTTGTGGAAAATATACACAGCAGAATATACACCAATTCAACAATTTCTACATGTACAATTCAGTGACATTGAATACATTCTTTGAGCTATGCAATCATTTTTACCCTCCTTTTCAGAATTATCCCTCCCCAATTAACATAAACTCATTGTCCTCTAAGTTTCCTGTCTAGTCTTTTGAGTTGCTTTTGTCAATTTGATCCCATAAGATAATTCTTAAAAGAGCACAATGATCAAGCAGACATTGTTTACTAGTTAAGCGAAACTATTATTTGGTTTTAGGAAGATCTCAGGGGGTATTTTTGGTTTAAGGTTTAAGGTCTAATGATTATGTTAGGGCAATAGTTTCAAGGGTTCATCCAGCCTTCATGGGTCCAAAAAGTCTGGATTCCACGAGATTCTGAAATTCTGAACAACAAGTTTTTGATGCCATATTTCCTTTATTAAAGTTCACCATAGTGATTACATTGCTTCAGCTTCCCTGGAAAGAGGCCTTGCTTTATATAACGCTCTCTGTAAGTTCTCATATCTACTCACTCTTAACACTTTCTCTTTCCTGGCCCATGTCAACCAGGGGACTGGAGAGAATAGGTATGGTAAACTATATTTCCTCCATTCACCTTTCAGAAGGTCTATCAAGAGCATAAAATGGAAGAAAATTAAGAGGTCATTCAATCAAATTTTCCAATTTTCATGGGAAAAAATAAGAGCATAAAATAATCTATATTTATTCAGGTAACAGTGGAGTGGCATCTAGAACAGAGAAGAGCACACTCTTTTTGTTAACAGCCAGATAGTGAATAATCTAACCTTTGTGGCCACATGCTGGCTGTCATATAAAAAAAAAAAATTTTTTTTTTTTTTTATATAGTCATCATTATTTATTTCACAACCTTTTAACTTGTAAAAGCAATTCTTAGATCTCAAGAACTATAAAATCAGGCTGCAGGCTCGACTTGACCTCTGCTGTACAAGTACACTTTTTCAAAGATTGCTGATTTCAATTTTGCATCATGATTATGAATTTAATTGTTGTTTCCTTCCTTCATTCAACCCTCTCCAAGTATTTATTAGGCACACACTATTTGCTGGACACAGTGGAGGGCCAGGCAAATGAAGGCTGTATACTTATTATTTCCTGCTGCAGATAAAAAATAAGTACATCAGCAAGTAAATAGGAAAATATAGATTCAGATACTAATAAGTGAAGAAAATAAAACAAGGCATTCGGATAGGCTGAACTTGGATGGTGGGACCTACTTTATAATGGTGTTTGGAGAAAGCATCTCCAAGGAGATGCCATTCAAACAGAGATATGGATGAACATATCAGGGGAATAGGGAAAATGCCAATACTCAGGGCTGTTGGCATTAGGTGAGGGATCTAAAACCAAAGGCAGGCACTTAGGTTCACCTTAAAGCTTTGCTCCCTTTCTTGAGGGGCCAGGCTGTCAATGTAGAGTGTTTGCACTTGTATCCTGTGGGAGGAAAAATTCAGTCAAAAAAGAACCTGAAATAGAGTTAAAAGTGTTCAAGGAACAGGCAGAAAGGAAAACAATGTCCTCAGTTAACAGAGGAGGATGGTAATAAAAGGGGCTGGGAAGTAGGAATGACTTTTTATGGGCTTTTTGATGGATTTTAATTGCAATGGCCAACTATTGCTGTAGTTAAACAAGGGAGAAAAATCATCAGATTCATGCTTTAAAAAAAAAAAATCACTTTTATTAGTACAAAGGACTAATGAACTGCATCTACCATGGCCTCCATCGGACTGAATCCAGTATAGCTAGATGTTGCCTGGCTATCATTACTGACTGCTCTGACAGAGATCACAATAGAGGGTCCCGAACAGAGCTGGAGAAAAATGTAGAACAAAATTCTAACTCACAAAAGAAGGCCAGATTTACTGGCCTGACCGACTAGAGAAATCCCAAGAATACGGTCCCCGGACACCCTTTCAGCTCAGTAATGAAGTCACTCCTGAGGTTCACCTTTAGCCAAAGATTAGACAGGCCCATAAGACAAAATGAGACTAAAGGGGCACAACAGCACAGGGCCAAGGAAGGGACAGGAAATCTGGTAATAGGGAACCCAAAGTCGAGAAGGGAAAGTGTTGATATCTTGTGGGGTTGTTAACCAATGTCATAAACCAATATGTGTACTGTTTAATAAGAAACTAGTTTGTTCTGTAAACCTTCATCTGTAGTACAATTTTAAAAAAAAGAAAGGCTGAAATGCAAACTCTTTATACATCTTCCCATGACCCTTAAAAAAAAAAAATTCTAGAAATAAATGAAATTTGCATTAATTTAAAGAAGCTAGCAAAACAAAGCAGAGCTATGGAGAGCCGAAAAAAAAATTCACTTTGGAAAATGCACTATAAGAATAAAAAATACAAGAGTGGAATTCGAATATGTGAATGTAATTCCTAAAAAAGATTCACATGAGGAACACCAAAAATGCTCTGTGATGCATGCTTTATTTTCAGAAGTAAGGATCTAAACGTGAATTTATTTTGACAGTTGCTGTTTATTATATTCCAGAATTTCAGTCTTCTCTTTAAAAAATAAAAGAGGCCACTATCAATTATCTTTTTAGCAAAAAGAAGAGAGAAGACAAAGAAGGAGAGCATCTTTGTAGTGGAAACACAAAAAATATAGCATAAAGAGTTCTGTTAATTTTAACAATTTATGTTTCCAAAAACATTAGAAATTGGCAGATTCCAGAAACAGGTGACACATAAGGTGGTATTGATCTTCTTTTAGTAATTAATTTGTGTGCCTTCGTGAAGAACTATTTAATGATATTTTGACTTAAAATCAAAAAAGCCTAAGCAATAGTTAAAAGAACACTTAATGAGCACCAATGACTCTTTTCCTTTGACTCTATTGATTTCTAGTATAATCACGAGTATAACTGAAGCATTTTTCTTCAAAAGGAAAATGAGGCTCTGCTTGTTTGTCTTTCCAAAATTACACCTGCATATTAACAGGAAATGAAGAGAAAACAAAATAAGAAAAAAAAAAATACAAAAAAAAGGTATTAAATAGAACAAATGTTAATTTTGACAAAGGTAATTATTTAAATTGCTATTTACACAGGACATGTTTGTTTCAGAAACCAAAGTTCTTACTATTGTTAGGGATAATGCCTTTAGTTATGGAATAAACATTTCTTTTAGACGTGCTACTCCTTTCATGTTCTCCCCATTAGTGAATAACTGAATAGTCTTCCTGCTCTATCACCTCTTCTTCCCACCCCCCAGCGCCTTAATGTACTTTCTCCACACAGAGTAGGACCGCCCCATTGGGTTTCCAAGGAGGGACTGGTGGATTCTAATGAGCTCTTAGCCACTGCATCACCAGGACTCCAGGAAAATGTGTAAAGGACTAAATGCCTTAGTTTTAAATTGTTTTGAATTAATATTGAGATTTTTCAGAGGTATGATTTCTTTGCCCAAATTGAATGTTTACTCCTAAAAATTAAGAAAAAAATCGCATTAGTATTATTCTGATAGATGAAATAGAATTTTTATTATTCACTTATTAATTTAAGTGATTAAAAAAACAAAATTATAAATAAAAAAATGTAATAGATAAAGAAAAATAGCATAAAGTCCATGACTTTTATATATTTAAGATAAATGAATATATACGTGTGTGTATAATTCATAGAAATTTAATAGTACTTTGTATATAAATAATGGATTGTTGAATCTTTCCTGCCTTTCTAATTTGTATTTCGTCAATTAGTTAGTTCAATTTTTATGCACCAAATGTGGATTTAAATTATACTACCCGTTAGCAACTGTGTTAGAAACAGGAGCCCCAGATGAATAAGAAATGGTCCCTAAACCCATCGTTAATAAAATTGCCAATAAAAACTTGTTATCAAAGAATTAATACATAATGTATAAGTAACAGTTGTGTAATAGTTGTACAAAATATTAGCAAAAAAGGGAGCATGACAGTGGAGCAAAAGATAAGATCACTCTAAGATTGAACAGTATCTTAATAATAAGGTATGCAAATGAGGTAAATGTCAACAGCAGGTGAATCTACATAAAGTGTACACAGGTGTGTTTTATGCTATTCTTATTTTTGCAACTTCTCTGTAAATTTGAAATTATTTCCAATTAAAACTGTTTTAAACCCTGTTTTAAAAAAAATGTTGCCATTGAGCCGACTGAGTTTTTAACCCACAACCCCATAAAAAATGTATAGCAGGACTCTGACACATAATTTATTAGTTTTGATGTGGAAAATTCTCCTCTAAAATATCAAATCATATTGTAAACAAAATGAGAAATCAAAGAATTCACAGAGCCTACACGGTGCCAGGCACAAGGGTGCACTAGAGTAAATTATTTTTAAATAAATGAAGGAATTTGAACATTAAGGCACTACTGTAAATTGCAATGTGCCTTTTGAAACCTCAATTTCCCTCTATCTAGGCTGATAATAATATCGATGCTAAAGTTTGCTTTTTAATTCTGTTCACCCTCAAAAAGAAACCTCTATATTGACTGTTTGATACTATGAGAAAAGAAAAAAAAATCAAATGTTTAAAGTATGCCAGGTCTTCACAGTTGCTATTTAAAAATGTGTTTGCTGCTTACCTTTTTTTTTTTTTTCCTTTCTTTTTAATGAACTGCTTGTTTCTGAAGCAGACACACACAATTGGGCCTAGTTCTCTACAGTTCAGCACAATATGGTTGAATTGGCAGTCTCCTCTGAGGAAGCCATTATTGTCTCCGCGCTGAAACTTCATTAGTCAAATCCCCTACGGAGTGAGATCTTTACAAGGCAAGGATCAGACTAATGGCGTGATGAGGCCACTGATATGCTAATCTCTCTACTTGAAGAATGTTTACCGTAGACAAATATGGCTAAATAGCTTTAATGCATGTGACTTTTCTTTGGCAATTTATCATAAAGAACTTTTTTTTTCCAGAATTGGTTTTAATAATGGTAATGTTTTTACTGTGCAAATGTATTGTGTATGAAATGAATCTAAAATTTTTTTCTCTGCCTACTAGTGGAATAAAATATAATAGACATTTAGAAAATATTAAATTAAAAAAAAAAAAAAAGCCCATCTACAGGATTTGCTCATTGAACTAAGCATTTTATTTTATGAACTGTTAACCAGAATTCAAAAAGGGATAAATAAGTTCTGGATGACAAACATTTCTCTATATGCCAAAACTTTTTCTTATCAGCTACTTTGCAGGAAAATTTCATGAATAAATGATGTATTTCCTATATTAGCAAAGTATGAGAACATCATAAATATATTTACCTAATATTTAGTCACTCTTATGAGTCATGTAGATATTATAAAGTTAAATGAAATATGTTAACTTGTAGAGAAAAAAATCACATTGGGCCAAACCTTCTTTAACCATACACACGTACACATACAGAAGATTATATATGTTTAATTTGAGGCACCATTTACATTTAAAATTTAAAGTTGTGTTTAATATTTGAAAGAATCGAAAGTTCTAACTGAATCCTGAATTAAATTACTGAATATTATATGAACTATCACTGAATAAATAATATAATTTTGTGAGGAAAATTTCATATAATATATATATATATACAAAGTTGAAAATATACAAGATGATTCACAGAATTTAAATATCTGAAAAAAATCATGGTATTTTGAAATATAATCCATAATTAATGACAAGACGATTATGCTGAGCATATAGGAGGCATTCAGTCCATACACGATTAATTTGTATATATGATTTTATACTTAAAAATATTTTATTTTTTTGGTGAAAGTTTACTTAGCAAATTCGGTTCCCATTTAATTATTTCTGTACATATCGTTCAGTGATATTGGTTACATTTTTTCCAATGTCTCAACATTCTTATTATTTCCCTCCTGGTTGTTCTGTCCTCATTAATCTAGTTTCCCTGCCCCCCTCCTTACCTTCTCATCTTTGTTTTAGGGTAAATGTTGACCGTTTGGTCTCACAGAGATGATTTTTTAAAGGAGTACAGTACTCACTTGGTATTGTTTATTTTACGAGTCAGTCAGTTATTTAGTGGAAAGGTGACCTCCGGGTGTGGTTTCAGTTCAAAGTTTAAAGGGTATCTCAGGGCAAGAGTCTCGGGTTCTTCTAGTCCCTACTGGTCACTGAATCTGGCCATTTTTAAAAGTATAAGTTTTATTCTACATTTTTCTCCCATTCTATCTGGGACCATCTATTGTGTCCCTAGGTGGGCACCATCTAGTTATTCTTGTCTCAGGGTGGATAAGGCTGTGGTTGGTGTAGGCTATTAGTCCTGTATTCTAGTTTCCTCTTTGAGTATTTCATTTCCTTCTTTCCCTTTTGCTCCAGAAAAGTAGAGACCAATTGTTGTATCTTAGATGGTCGCGCACAAGCTTTTAAGACCCCAGAAGGTACTTACCAAACTAGGATGTAGGACATAAAGTTTATGATCTATGTTATTCCAGTTGACTGAATTGTCCCACAAGACTGTAGTCCTAAGCCTTTAAATCCAATAAACCAATTCCAAGAGGTGTTTGATTATGTCAAGGAAGTATCTGTAACTGTTCCCCCTCTGTACTTTATTATACATATGAATATGTATGCAGCACATCTGTACATGTACACACATATGCCTACGTATATGCCTATACTTACACCTGTGTATACTCACATTACCTTCCTATACACATATATGCACACATATCTAGCTATGTAGCTATACCTGTATTTTTGGGTTGTCACTGCTGTTATGATTTCATAGTTTGAATGGAACTCAAATTAGATGATGTATGAGAAAATCCTTTAAAATTTCTAAGATAAACATCTGAGTAATCATATTGTGATTTATAACTCGTGTCATTCAGTTAGGAGCCCTGTTGTTGTAATGGTTAAACACTTGCTTCCTAAGCAAAAGGTTGTCGCTTGGAAGCTTCTGGGAGAAAGACCTGGCTATCTGCTTCCATAAAGATTAGTGCCAAGAAAACCTGATGGTGTAGTTCTACTTTGTCACATGGGGTTGATATAAGTTGGAATTGATTTGATGGCACCACCACCAACATCATTCGGTTAATATTGTAAGTGGTGAAAGTACTATCAGATATCAAAACTTTTCATGTTGTATTTTTTATTTTTATTTGTATTCTACGTTATTTTTATGGTCTTATCTTCCCAAGATCATTCATGAATGTAGAATATATAATCTCTGTCTGAATAATTTACTCTTTTTAGTATTTAATATCAAAATTTTTACATAAGAAAAGGGCAAATATTGTATGAGACCACTATTTTAAGAACTTAAGAAATAGTTTAAATGCAGAAGAAATTATTCCTTGATAGTTATGAGTGTGGGGAGGGAGGAAAAGGGATATTCACTAATTAGGTAGTAGACAAGAACTATTTTAGGTGAAGGGAAAAACAACACACAATACAGGGGATGTCAGCACAACTGGACTAAACCAAAAGCTAAACAGTTTCCTGAATACAGCTGAACACTTCGAAGGCCAGAGTAGCAGGGATGGAGATCTGGGAACCATGGTTTCAGGGAACACCTAGGTCAATTGACATAACAAACTGTATTAAGAAAACATTCTGCATCCCACTTTGATGAGTGGTGTCTGGGGTCTTAAGCACTACCAGGCAGCCATCTAAGATGCATCGATTAGTCTCAACCCACCTGGAGCAAAGGAGAGTGAAGAACACCAAAGACATAAGGTAAATACGAGCCCAAGAGATAGAAAGAGCCACATAAACCAGAGACTACATCAGCCTGAGACCAGAAGAACTAGATGGTGCCCAGCTATAACCAATGACTGCCCTGACAAGGAACAAAACAGAGAATCCCTGATGGAGCAGGAGAACAGTGGGATGGAGACCTTAAGTTCTCATAAAAAGACCAGACTCAATGGTCTGACTGAGACTAGAGGGACCACAGAGGTCATGGTCTCTGGACCTTCTATTAGCCCAATACTGGAACCATTCTCAAAGCCTACTCTTCAGACCGGGATTGGACTGGACTACAAGACAGGAAATGATACTGGAGAGGAGTGAGCTTCTTAGCTCAATTAGACACATGAGACTATGTGGGCAGTTCCTGCCTGGAGTCGAGATGAGAAGCAGAGGGGGACAGGAGCTGGTTGAATGGACACAGGAAATACAGGGTGGAGAGGAGTGTGCTGTCTCATTAGGGGGAGAGTAGCTAGTAGTGCGTAGCAAGGTGTATGTAAGTTTTTGTATGAAGGCTGACATGATTTGTAAACTTTCACTTAAAACATAATTTTAAAAAAATTTACATAATCGAAGTTCCTAAATTATTTTCTTCTTAATTATTTCACTGAAACACAATTACTTTGTATACTGCTGTCACTCAGAACCTAAAGTGTATGATCTCACTTATTTCTAAGCTTAGATGTCCAGAATGAGTACACAATGTTTGTGGGATATCAAATTTTAACACATACATGTATAATTGTTTTGCTTAAATATTGAGAACATGAAAACCTGACAGCTACTGGGGCAGGCTTTCATAATTATCGAAATCGACTACTTTTTTGAGATACTATCTAGAAACTATGGAGCGATGGTGGCAAAGTGGTTAAAAGCTCAGCTACTAACCAAAAGGTCAGTATTTCAAATCCACCAGCCGCTCCTTGGAAACCCTATGGGGCAGTTCTACTCTGTCCTGTAGGGTGGCTATGAGTCGGAGTTGACTCTGATGGCAAGGGGTTTGGTATATAGAAACTATTAATAAATTGATTACTTGAACATATCCATGTTTTCTCTGCATCTTCAAGGTTCATGGCTATCTAATTTCTGTTTAATGTATGAACCATTTTTGTCCAGCAACTACTCTGAAATACTAAACTATCTAAAATTCAGTAAACTGCTTTTGCACATAATAACTCTTTTCCATTTTAACGACCCACAGAGAGGGACCCCCTTCCTAGAGGTTTATCTGTTGAAGCTCTCATACACGCCAACAGCTTCCTTCCTGTCTATGTGAGAACATTCTCTGGACTCAGGGAGCTCCCTCCCCAAAGGCCAGAGGAAAAATAAATGAACAATTCAAAACTATCAACCTGTAAACATCAGTAATGCTGAGGCATGTTCTATAACCTCTCTTAGAGGGGCACTGGAAAGACTGAGTCCCTATTGCCCACAGTGGTAACTTACTCCAGACATACCCTATATTGGCTTTGCTCCTTTTCCTGTCTAAATTTTACTTCCTTTCCCTTCACAGTGCTTCCCAGGATTATTTCCCGCATTAAACTATACCCAAATCCTTGTTTCAGGATTTGATTTTGGGGGCAACGCATGTTAAACAATGGTTACCAGCAGAAGCTATTAGAGGCAAAGCCTCATGATGAGGTTCTAGATTATGATTGCTTGTTTGTCAGGTGGTAACAAAGATTTTATTGTTGTGTAAATATGAGGTGGTAACATCTGGTATGCTGCAGTATCACAATTACTTAAGACTTTAATCTTATGTGAATAGGGATGGGTACAGTGGAAGTGAAAGTACTGGTTCACCCAATACCTCTGTTGTTGTTGTTGAACTGGTTCTGACTCAAACCGACCCTATGTACAACAGAAAGAAACACTGCCTGGTCCTGCACCATCCTCACAATTGTTGTGCTTGAGTTCATTGTTGCAGCCACTGTGTCAGTCCATCTCACTGAGGATCTTCCTCTCTTTTGCAGACCCTCTACTTTATCAAGCATGATGTCCTTCTCCAGGGACTGGCCCTTCCTGATAACAGGTCCAAAGTATGTGAGACAAAGTCCCATCATCCTCACTTCTAAGGAGCACTCTGGCTGTACATCTTTCAAAACAGATTTGTTCATTCTTCTGGCAGTCCATGGGACATTCAATATTCTTCACCAACACCATAGTTCAAATGCATCAATTCTTCTTCAGTACTCTTTATTTGTTGTCAAGCCTTGTCATGCATACGAGATGATCAGAAATACAAGGGCTTGGGTCAGGCAGGTCCTAGCCCTCAAAGTGACATCTTTGCTTTTAATACTTTAAAGAGGTCACAATACCTCTAGCACTTGAAATGTACAAAGGCATTGGTGATTATAAACATTGTTACCATTTGCTGGCTTTTGACTACTCTGATAAAAGCCTTGGAAACCCTGATGGCATAGTGGTTAAGAGCTATGGCTGCTAACCAAAAGGTCACCAGTTCAAATCCAGCAGGCACTCCTTGGAAACTCTATGCGGCAGTTCTACTCAGTCCTATACGGTTGGTGAGTCGGAATCGACTTGATGGCAACGGGTTTGGTTTTGGATAGGAGCCTTGAAGAAAGGGAGTGATAGGTTCAGATAATCCAACTATCATCTCAGAGCTTGCTGTGAAAGTCAAAAAGCCTCCATCGAAGCTTTCAAAGGGGTCATAGTCTCCTGCATCTAGAGGGAAGACTATAATAAAAATCAGGCTGAATATTTGATGATAAGAATGGCAAAGCCAGTGCTTTGATGGGGAAAGAGTGGAACTCTGAGACAAGGTTTGTAAACATTTGGGCGAATGTGTTTAAGAACATTGAATCTACATGTTCCTGTAAACCCTCACACTGACAGAAGCAACTTCCTCTGCCTTTTTTTTTTGAGTAAAGCCATCCAGAACCATGCAAAGACCACACCTGAGGTGAATGCCTTGTAAGGTGAAGTTTGTCCTCTTTAAGATTTGCTTTCGTTGATTCTAGACTGGTAACTATGATCAAGAACCAATATGGCCCAAAAAAGGAAATGAAAGGAACTAGGTTATTCACAAAAAGGCCTGTAGATCTTTGGCACTATTTACCAGAAGGAATCA
This sequence comes from Loxodonta africana, assembly GCF_030014295.1. Taxonomy (NCBI): domain Eukaryota; kingdom Metazoa; phylum Chordata; class Mammalia; order Proboscidea; family Elephantidae; genus Loxodonta; species Loxodonta africana. Next base: position 18,277,429 of record NC_087358.1, on the reverse strand, counting down.
AGAGAGTATGTAATGGGGTGCTTCTTAATCACATTCATGCATGCAGTGTGCAGATCAAAGGCAGGATTGGGGAAAGTAAGCATATATAGACAGACTCTTCCATTACTCCAGATTTAATTTTCTGCCAAGAATATCATTAATGGATCTTGAATTTGGGAGATGATGTTGATCTATAGGAAATGGGTGGAGTATAGAGAAGGGGGTCAGAAAGCTCAGAGATATGGATGGGCATGATACAACAGATTTATTACATAAGACCAAAGAACTCCTTTACTGAATACACACCCCCAGAAGGGATGACACTCCCTTCACTAAAGCAGTGAGGAATGTGCTAGTGAGGTGAGCACTAGAATTGTTGAGAATTCCAGTGTTGGCTTTCCACTGTAGCCCAGAGAGGATTATGGGAGATGTAGCTATGCAACTATGCTCACAGAGTCAATGTGAACACTCTAATTCTGGTAAAGCAGAGGCCAAGTGGTAGCACTTCACCCTCTCAGAGACAAGTTGGGTGTAACTCCAATGTGATCAGCAAGCTTGAAATGGCCACCAGGGATCCAAACTACAAGGATTTGTAACAATGACTAATAGATGATGCTGTCCCTAGGGGCAAGATAGGCAGCCAGGGAAGATATTGATTGCATTATATAGCCCAAATAGATGAAGAGTTGTTGAAGAAAAGGATGATGTTGGCAGACATAAAAGGAAATCATGATCCTATTCCCAGTTTCTATACCTAATTCTCAGAGCTAGAGACCATCAGTTAAAAGGGAGACCAGATCCACCTGAGGAAGGATCTTCCACTGCCAACATAAGCTGTTATGGTATATAGCCTCCCAAGCTTTCTCCAATGGGACCTATGGGAATTTACCAGAGTAATTGTGCAAAGAGTCCTGGTGCAGAACAGTTAAGTGCTGGGCTGTAAACTGAAAGGTTGGTGGTTCAAACCCACCTAGTGGCTCCATGGAAAAAAAAAACATGTGGTGCTTTGCTCCCATAAAGATTACAGCATAGAAAACTATATGGAGCAGTTCTACTCTATCACATCGAGTTGCTATATGTCGGAATAGTCTCAATGACACCTACCAACAACAGCTGTGGTGCATTGGGAGAAGGGTGATCCACAAATATTCTGAAACATGTTGATTACAGAGTTAGACCTGGAGCTGATACAAATGTCATCATAGTCCTCTTTTAAATGGGGGTGGGGGAACATATGGAGGCTAGGTGATAAATGAAGTTCTAGCCCACACCCATGTCATAGCAGGCCAAATAAGTCTGTAGTTTCACTCCGTGGTTACTGCTCCATCCCCTGATTGTATATTCTGGAAGAATTTATTTACCAGCTTGTAGAAACCTCATATTGGTTTCTTACTCTGTTGAATAAAAACTGTCTTGACAGGAAAGTAGTTTCAGGTTCCTGAAAATACTTCCCTTGGCCAAGTCGATCAGAAGCAATGCCTATACCGTAAGTAGAATGACACAGGCTTACGTCACACTCAAAGATTTCAAAGATGCAGGGTTGCTGCTGTATGGGCACTGCGGAAGCTAAATGGGTAACGGTAGGTGACGGTACGTCACCACAAACTTCTTTCAGTGGTTGTTGTGGTTGTTGTTCGTTGCCGTAGAGTCAGCTACGATTTATGGTGGCCCTATGTATAACAGAACTAAATGTTGCCCAGTCCTTTGCCGTCTCCGTGATCTTTGACATGTTTGAGCACATTGTTGAGGCTACTATGTCAATCCATCTCATTGAGGGTTTCATTCATTTTTTCTGACCCTCTACCTTACCAAACGTGATGTCCTTTTCCAGTGATTGGGTTTTCCCAATGACCTGGTAGCCTCAATTAGTACTGCTATTTGAAATATAGTACGTCTTTTAGAACAGAATAATGCAGCCTCTGGTACCTGGTATGTGGCTATTGTGAATGCATTTTTTTTTAATTCCTTAGTAAGGCAGAAACACACATTAATTTTCTTGCCCAAGGATTTCACTGTTAACTCTCCTATTATCTATCATAATATAGTACAAAAAGGTCTTGATCCTCTAGACATTCTAGAAAACTTTATACTAGTTTGCTATATTGGTGGTATGGCATTAATTAGACCTGATGAGCAGAAAATGACAAGTTCTCTGGATGCCATAGTAAGAAACTAGTGAACCAGTGGTTAGAATATAAACCCTACAAAGATTCAGGGTTCTGCCAGATCAAGGAGGTCATCAGACCTTACCTGAGGATAGGAAGCAGTTATTTTCTCTGAACAAGGACATATCAAGGGATTTTCCAGGCTCGAGAACTAGGCTATAGAGTAAGCACGCTAAGGGCCAAGTTCTTCACCCACTGGAAGAATCTCACTTTCCAGGAATGGTGACATAACCCAAAAACCCTGCTTTGTGCAGACTGGCCAGTTCCAGCTGAACTGGTTCTCTGCTGAGCTAACAAAAGGGGAAAGAAACAAGCTTCTAGGTTTCCAGTGTGAAAATGAACTTCTATAACTATACTGAATATCACAGAATTGCTCTTCAAAGTGCTTGTACCAGCATCCACTCCTGACAACATGATTATGAGTACTCTCTTTGATCCACATAATCAACAATACTAGGTACTGTAAGGCTTTTAACAATGTGCCAATCTGATGTGTTTGAAAATGTATTTCATTGTGGCCTTAATTTTCATTTTTATAATTTATATTGAGCTTGAGCACTTCTTATATCTTTATTGACAATCCAAGGAGCCTTGGTGGCACAATCATTAAGTGCTAACCAAAAGATCGGCGGTTCAAACCCACCAGCTGCTCTGAAGGACAAAAGCCCTGGAGATCTGCTTCTGTAAAGATTTCAGCCTAGAAAACCTTACGTGGCAATTCTGTGTCATGTAGTGTCACTTTGAGTTGAAATTAACTTCACAGCATACAACAACATCAATAGCGATTGACCATTTAGATTTTGTCCTCTCTAAGTTGTTTGTGAATACCTTTTACCATTTTTTAAAGTGGGTTACTTTTTAATTAATTTTTAAAACTTCTTATATGTATTCTGATTACTAATTTTCCTCAATTACATGTGTTGCAAATATCTTCTCCCAGTCTGTGATTTGTATTTTAATTTCTGTATGATGTATACTAGTCTATCCATCATATAGAAGTATGTCTTTAATTTCTGTATGATGTATACTAGTCTATCCATCATATAGAAGTATGTCTTTAATTTCTGTATGATGTATACTAGTCTATTGGAAGATAGCTACATGGGCAACCAACTGGAAGAGATGAATATTTGTTCTCATTCCAAAGAAAGGTAATCAAACATATCATATGTTAGTAAAATTTTGCTGAACATAATTCAAAAAGGACTGCAGCAATACCTTGACAGAGAGCTCCCAGAAGTTCAAGCTGGATTCAGAAGAAGACATGGAATGAGGGATATCATTGCTGATGTCAGACTGATTTGTCCAAAAACCGAGAACAACAGAAAGGTGGTTACCCATGTTTTATCAACTCTGTGAAGGCATTCAACTATGTGGATCATACCAAATTATGGATAACAGTACAAAAATTGGGAATTTCAGAACACTTAATTATGCTCATAAGGAACCCATGCATAGATCAAGAGGTAGTGGTTTAAACAGAATAAGTGGATACTGTGTAGCTTAACACTGGAAAAGTGAGACAGGTTGTACTCTTTCACTTTCCTTAATCCACATGCTGAACAAATAGAGAAGCTGGGCTATATGAAGAAGAGTGCAGCATTAGGAATGGAAGAAGACTCATTAACAACCTGTGATATGCAGATGACACAAATTTGTGGAAAGTGGAGGCAACTTGAAGAACTTACTGATGAAAATAAAAGTCTATAGCTTTAGTATGGATTACATCTGAGCACAAAGAAAACAAAAATCCTTACAACTGGATCAATAAACAAACAACATCATGATAAATGGAGAAAATATTGAAGTTGTCAAGGATTTTATTTTACTTGGACCCTCAATAAACACCCAGGGAAGCATTAGTCAATAAATCAAATGATGCATTGCATTGGGTAAATCTGCTGCAAAAGATCTCTTTGAAAATCTTAAAAGGCAAAAATGTCACTTTGATGATTAAGGTGTGCCTGTGCCAAGCCAAGGTCTTTTCAATAGCCCCATATGCATGGGAAAGCTGGTTAAGTAAAAACAGAAGCAGAGGAAGGATAGATGCACTTTAATTATGGTGTTGACAGAGAATAATGAATACACCATGGACTGCCAAATGAATAAACAAACCTGTCTTAGAGAAAGTACAGCCAGAATTCTCCTTAGAAGCGAGGACGGTGAGACTACTTTGTGCTTGTCACCAGGAGGGATCAATCGTTGGAGAAGGACATCATGCTTGGTAAATTAGAGGGTCAGAGAAAAAGAGGGAGACCCTCAATGAGGTGGATTGACACAGTAGCTACAACAATGGGCTCAAACATAGCAACGACTGTGAATGGCACAGGACCAAGCAATGTTTTGTTCTGTTATGTGTAAGGCCTCTGTGAGTCAGAGTCGGCCGGATGGCATCTAGCAACAACTGCATGATGTCTGTGCACGCACAGGAAAAAAAAAAGTATTAATATAAATTATATAAATACTTTCTTAATTTTTAACTTTTTGTGTTATATAAGAAACCGCTTGTATCAATTTTATATAGATAATTGCATATATTTTCCTTTACATTTCGTTCTTTAATGCACAAAGAGACTACTTATGCATTTAATTTATGGTAGGGACCTTTTCCTCCCTCCTCTTATTCATAACCAGGTGCCATCTCAATGCAATTATATTCAGGAGTCTTACCTTCATCACTATTTTGCAGTGTCATCTTTGTAGTATATCAAATTTTCATATGAACACGGGTTTGTTTCTGTACTTACTCCTCAATTTTATTAATGCATTTTTCTCCACTGGCACCACTACCATGACTACCATAAAAAGATACTCCCATAATTACTCTGATTTAATTATAAGAACTAATATATCATACAGGAAATGCTTACACACCTTGCTCTCCTTCAAAAATTTTTTGGCTATGTAAGTCTTTTGTTTTTTCATTTATATTTGAAAATGACTTTGTCCAAATCCATCTTCAAAAATATTTTTATTGTAATTTATTGCATAAGATTTGTACCTTAATTTGGAGAGGTTTGACTTTTTTACAATGTAGATGCTTCTTATCCATAAGCATGTTAAAGTTAATCACTTTACTTAGAATTATCTTCATATTTCATTTTTCTATAGCAATCTTACACATACTTTTAAAATGAAAATCCCTTGAATCTCATTCTTATGAAAGTCACTACCTGTTGATGTCTCCTGTGTTCTTTTATGAGTTTGGTGATTCCAAGAAGCCCTAGTTCTAACCCCAAATCTTAGAGCAGCACTGTGGTAATAGACCATCAAGTGTAAGTGTGATTCTTTCTATCAGAATATGAGTGAACATAGACATTATCTTGGTCATCTAGTGCTGCTGTAGCAGACATACCATAAGTGGATGGCTTTAACAAAGAGAACTTTATTCTCTCACAGTCTCGTAGGTTACAAGTCCAAATTCAGGTTGTCAGCTCCACAGGAAGGCTTTCTCTCTTTGCTGGCTCTGGAGGAATGCCCTTGTCCTCACTCTTTCCCTGGTCAAAGAGCTTCTCAGGCACAGGGATCCCCAGGTCCAAAGGACATGCTGTGCTCCTGGTGCTGCTTACTTGGTGGTATGAGGTCCCAAACTCTCTGCTTATTTCCCTTTCCTTTTATCTCTTCAGAGTTAAAAGATGGTGCAGGCCATGCCACAGAGAAACTCCCTTTACCTTGGATCAGGGAGGTGACCTGAGTAAGGGAAGTGTTACAATCCCACCCTAATCCTCTCAACATAAAATTACAATCACGAAATGGAGAACAACACACAGTACTGGGAATCATGGCCTAATCAAGTTGATACACACATTTTTGGGGGAACATAATTCAATCCATGACAGACATGATTCACTTTAATTTCTTTCAAGATTCTTTTTTCCCCAGTGTACATTTTCATTAAGGTTGTAACTCTAGTTTTACACAAATTTTGCAGTTTCACAGTCCTGCTTTTTTTGGGGTCCAAATTCTTTTCTCATGCCAGAGCGATAATTTAACCTTAAGTCCCATTTACAATAACCACTTCCCTGCCTTACTTTTAATAATCAAACCATCTGGGTCATGCACCAGTCTAGTTTTAAGTTTTCTTTTCATTTGTGTCTCTTGGGGAACACTGTACCTAATTAAGAGCTCAGGTAAACACATAAAAGTTTTTTTGAAATATTTTATCAACATTTTTTTTTACTTTCTAGTTCACAGGTTCTCATATTTTCTAGTCCAAACTATTGCCAGAGCAGTTTTAAATTTTAATATAAAATTTTATTATCAGTATGTTCTAATCAGAGTCCCCCAGAGTCCCCATTAAATGCGTTTGGCTGAGAACCTAAAGGTTGGAGGTTCAAGTGGACCAAGAGACACCTCAGAAGAAAGTCCTGGATATTTACTTCTGAAAAAAACAAGCACTGAAAACCCTGCTGAGCACAGTTCTAATGTGACACATACGGGGTTACCATAAGTCGGGATCAGTTCAAAGACAACCAGTTTACACTGCACTCACTAAAAGGTAGCCTGGTAAGTTTACTATTTCTGTGATTCATTTAAGTAGCACCAAGTCACACACAGTTCAGCACCAGCAAAGGAGAATGTTTGGGGATTTTTCCAAAGATTATAAATGCCAATGGAAATATAAATGATTTTTCCAAAGATTATGTTACCAATGGAAATATAAATGATTCATATTCGAATATCTTGAATATAGGAAAACCATGTCGCTTAAGTTTCATGATGCAAATAGACCCCCTGATTCACTGAGTGTTAAACCGAATTTCACAGAAATTGAGAAGACGATGGTAAAGATGAATTACCAGTCATTTTTAAGAATATTAGCAATTGAAACTACAATAATTGTAGGGCAATATCAATAACTCAGTGATTTCAAGGTACCTATTTCAAAATTTTTGGAAATTTGAGCCATCTGTGTGTAAACATTTATACGCGGAGGTTTGTAATATAAGCAATCACCAGAATTCTTAGTAGAATTCTGAATTCTGTTTCTTAGTGAGCCTAAGTACTGTGCTCAACTATATTTTGAACACCTTAGGCATATGGAAAATTGAAACGCATTCCACACACCAAAAAAAAAAAAAAAAAATGTGTTTGAAGTAAATAATAACCTTTGAGGACAAACTACTCTGGTCACCATATTTTGGTAATTCATGTCAAAGAATAAAGCTGAAATCAGGAAATCTTGATTTTACATTTGGTTTTGTATCTTTTCATGTCACCTTGGGTAAGACTCTTCATTTTTTCCCCTCTTTAAAGTAGGGCGAAATTTTTTATTCCTTTCCTCATAAGGATATTTTGAGATTGGGTCTAAACCATATAATCTAATAAAAATAGCTATTCATGAACTGGATGACTCCCATGTTTTGTGATCTCGCTGAATTTTCTTATCATCCAGCATTTTTGAATCACTAGTATAATGATAATTTGTGTTGATAATGAAGCTCCCAAAATGCTTTCTGAATCATCAAAGACTAGATTAGGTTCAGTATAGTTTTAGTTCCAAGTGACTCATCTGTCTCATTAATCTCCTAAATTGAGCTTCAAAGTCCTTTAGCGTATTTCTTCAGATAAACTCACACTCCACAACATACTTATTAAATAGCATTGAAATAGGTTTCTTTTTATATGTATGTATATATATATATATAAATAATTTGGTGATAAAATAATGCAGGTTCAGATAGGCCTGGACTTTGTACTCCCTAGTAAATATGTGCCTTTGGCCAATTTACAAAATCTCTGTGAACACTTGGTTTTATCTGTAAGACCAATGTAATAATCTCTCACTCAAATAGTAGTTTAACAATGCATAGATTGGGTTTAGCTCAGGGACTAGGATGGTAGGAAGTATTTAGTACAGTCTTAAATGTCGTTATTACACTAATGCTTTTCAATCATTATTTTTTATCATGCTTTCATTATTTCCAGTAACAAAAAATGAATCCCTATATTCTATCATATCAGGTCCAATGTTCTGCAGCCTACTATTCAACAGAGAAATGGGATACTCACGAAGCAGCAACACATTATGACTCTACAAAATATCCTTGTATAACCTTCAGTTTCTGCTTCACTCTGGTCCACAATTTCTTCATCAGATATATAAAGCTAAGATTTACCCTCTGCGGTTTTGGGTTTGTCTCTCTCTCTCTTTTCTCTGAGCCTCAGTTTCTTCATCTAAAATATGACTTTAATGCATTATCTTAGTCATCTAGTGCTGTTATAACAGAAATGCCACAAGTGGATGGCTTTAACATAGATAAATTTATTTCTTCACAGTAAAGTAAGCTGAAAAGTTCAAATTCAGGGTGTCAGCTCCAAGAGAAGGCTTTCTCTCTCTGTTGGCCTTCTCATCAATCTTCCACCAGACTAGGAGCTTCTCCAAGCAGGGACCCCAGGTCCAAAAGATATGTTTTGCTCCCAGCACTGCTTTCTTGGTGGTATGAGATCTCCTCTCTCTGCTCACTTCCCTTTCCTTTTTATCTCTTGAGAGATAAAATGCTGTGCAGGCCACACCCCAGAGAAACTCCCTTTATATTGGATAGGAATATAACCTGGTAAGGGTGTTACGATCTCACCCTAATCCTCTTTAACATAAAATTACAATCACAAAATGGAGAACAAACACAAAATTCTGAGAATCAGGGCCCAGCCAAAATGACATACACATTTTTTGTTGGACATAATTCAATCTATGACATGCATCTTTAAATCATCAAGATTTAATTGTGAAGAATAGTTCTGGAAATAATCTAACAGTTTCTGAGAAATAAATGCCACACAACAATTTGAGAATCCTCAAATTTCTATAGCAAGACATGATCTTTTTAATTAAATCTTATTTCCCAATACACCATCAAAATTGTGCTTGGTTTTTCTTGCTATTTTCCCTTCTCTGTTACTTGTCATGTAGCCATCATGTTAAATATTAAACTCTATGTATTAACCCTTGCCATCCTTTCTGCCTGAGCAAACCTTCATGACTCTTCAACACTAAACTCAAAGTTGGCCTTTTCATGGCCTTCTTTAACTACTGCAACCCTCCTTGGTATTTTATTTATCTGAAATATTAAACTGGTAGAGACTGAAGGACTCCTCAAGACTATTTCCTCAATTTCTCCAACTCCCTCCCTCCCAAATCTGCAAGAGCTGAGGAAACTATTTTGTCAAGGGTTAAACGTGGAAAAAACTGACAAAAACTTTCACGGTGTCTTAATTCCCTAATGCTGCTGTAACAGAAATACCAGAAGGGAGTTGCTCTAAAGAATAGGAATTTATTTCCTCACAGTTTTGAAGTCTACAAGTCTGAATTCAGGGCATTGTCTCTAGGGTAACTCTCTCTCTCTCTGTAAGCTCTGAGTCTCTTTCAGCTTCTGTAGCCTTAGCATTCCTTGGTTCCTCGGTGGTCTTCATGTGGCATCTCTCTTCCCCAGTATATCCTTGCTTCTGAGTCTAATCTACTCTTTTTATAACTAGAAGTGATTAGGTTTAAGAAACCTTCCCTACACGGATATGGCCTCACTAATATAATAGGAATGTTCCCAAATAGGAATGCATCCATAGGTATAGGGTTAGGATACCGGCACATATTTTGGGGAGACACAAGTCAATTTATAACAGTTGAATGCCACAAATGTGATTGGTGCATGATGCTCCTATGCTCCCTTCCCTCGAGTTCTGGCAAACGGGCTGGCCTTTAACCCATTTTCAAGAAAGATTACCAGATTAACCAAGGAATTTCTCCAGGGAACCTTGGGCATATAGGCCAAAGAGCCAGATACATCAGAAAGTAAAAACTTTCTAAGTAAAGATAACAAACTGGTCAACTTTTAACACCAAGAGCAGAATTCATAGAACAAATAGACAAGGAATTTATATGGAAGCTTTTAAAATATACACAACAAAAGAAGTTATTGATATGAATCAAAACAATAAATTATAAAAATTAATTTTAAATATTGAAAAATACAGCAGTTGAAATAAAGTACTCAATAAATAGAAAATATAGGTGAATGGTAACAGCTCAAGAACAAAGTATATTGATTTGGAAATTAAGATCCAGAAAAAGCAATAGAAAAGTCCAAAGATAAAATATTAAAAACAACAAGTAATAGAACTAGGAAATGTGGTAGTTAAATATAGAGAGGCCAACATAAGGAAAAAAAAAAAAAAAATGACATCAGAGAGGGTGAAACACATACAATAGAAAGGAACAAATGTTTGAAGAAATAATGTAAATAATTTCCCGTAGTTAACAATGGATGAAAGACCTAAAGTTAAAAGGGCTAACTGGATGGCAAACAAAAGAGAGATGAAAAAATTGACACCTACATGGACATTAGTGAAATGGAAAAAATACCAAAGCCTAAGAGAAGATACTAAAAACATGCAGAGAGCAAAAATAAATATTAAGAGCCTATCTTTTACAAAGAAGTATGAAACATGTTGATATCAGACTTCTTAACTTTTAATATTGGATACAAGAAGAAAATGAATAGCATTAAGTTTTGAAATAAAATAATTTTGAACCTAGAGTTTTAATTCCAACCCAACTGATATTCAAAGGTAGGGATGCAATAAAAACATTCTTAGGTATGCCTGGTCCAAAAGAGTTATCACTCAAAGATCTACAGTCACACATTCTTGGAAGAAGTAATCATGAGAAGAGAAATAAATCCAGGTAAATGACACAATAGAGAAGAAAGGTAATATACATTATTTCTAATAAAATTCTAATAGCAAAGAGAAAGAAGAAAAACAAAGAGGGAGAAAAAAAAGAAGGAAAACTGTCTCCACCCAAACATGATGACGGAGAGGTGACCACAGTAAGTGGGAGACCAGAAGCGTATGTAAGCATGACATAGTATGAGATTTTTAGGGGAATATACAGCTACAAACGTTTAAAAAGTTATGAAGTAATTGGATTTGAAGGATTAGGAACATAGTCTTGTGAGACGTCTTGGTCAATTGGCATAATATAGTTCATAAAGTTATGCCCTACATTCTAGCTTGGTGAGTAGTATCTGGGGTCTAAAAATCTTGTGACCAATCATCTGAGATAAAACTATTGGTCTGTACTCATCCAGAGCAAAAGAGAAAGAAGAAAACTAAAGACTCAGAGAAAAAACTAGTCTATAGGACAAATAGTCTACATGAACCACAGCCTTATCTACCCTGTTGTTGTTGTTAGGTGCCATGGAGTTATACCCCATTCATAGCAACCCTATGTACAACAGAACAAAACACTGCCCAGTCCTGCACCATCCTCACAAGAGTTGTTATGCTTGAGCCTATTGCTGCAATCTCTTTGTCAATCCATTTCATTGAGGGTCTTCCTATTTTTCACTGACCCTCTACTTTTACAAAGCATGATGTCCTTTTCCAGGGACTGGTCCTTCCTGATAACATGTCCAAAGTACATGAGACAAGTCTCATCATTCTCACTTCCAAGGAGCACTCTGGCTATATTTCTGCCAAAGCAAATTTGTCCATGGTACATTTAAATAATCTTTGCCAACAACATAATCCAAAGGCATCAATTCTTCTTTGGTCTTCCTTATACATTGTTCAGCTTTCACATGCATATGAGGCAATTGGCAATATAATGGCTTGAGTAGGCACACCTTAGACTTCAATGTGACATCTTTGCTTTTTAACACTTTAAAGAGATCTTTTGCAGCAGATTTGCCCAATGCAATACTTCATTTGATTTCTTAACTGCTGCTTCCATTGGTGTTGAGTGTAGATCCAAGTAAAAAGAAATCCTTTGCATTGATCTTTTCTCCATTTACCATGATCTTGCTTATTTGTCCAGTTGTGAGGATCCTGAAACCAGAAGAACTAATTGGTGTCCAGCTACCAATACTGACCATACTAATCAGGGTCACAATAGATGGATCCTCATAGAGTAGGGGGAAAAAGTGGAACAGAAACTCAAATTCTTTAAAATAAAAAAGAAAGACCTACTAAATTGGTGGAGTCTGAAGGACTCCCCAAGACTATTTCCCTGAAATACTCTTCAAATCTTGAACCAAAGCTAATCCCCAAAGTCACTTACAGCTAAATAACAAATTGCCTCAAAAATAATGACTATTACCTGTAAGTACTGTGCTCCATTTAAAAGTCACCTATATGAGACAAAGAAGTCAAAAATTACTTTAAAACAAAGATGAGACTGAAAACTAGATAGGGAAACTAGATTAATGCAAGGAAAACAACAAGGACAGAAATAATGACAAAATTCATGCACTGTGAAGAATGTAACCTATGTCACTGAACAACATGTGTAGAAATTGTTGAATGAGATCATAACTGCTGTGTAAGTCTTCACCAAAAACATAATAAAATATTATTTTAGAAAAGGTATAAAGTATAAAAAACATGGGTACGAGTCATAAGACCTTTTATAAGAATGAAAATAGATTCTATAACACTTTAATTAAATAACATCAAAACTGCACAGTACTGGAAATCACAAAAGAGAGAAAAAAATTGTAAATGGAAAACATAAAAATGGATGGCTCAAATCAGTGCTAAACTTTGTCAATTGATTAAACGTATTGGATCTGTTTAAATGAAACTATCAAAATTCAGGGGCTTTCAAATTAAATATAAAAATCAGGATATAACCATATATTATTTTCAGGAGATAAACTTAACCAAGAGACTTAAGAATTTTAAAGCTTAAAAGTGGAAAAATGTATCAGGCACACATAAATTAAAAGTAAACAGGAATCTATTTTTTTAAAAATAGATTGAAGGCAAACAATACCATAAGAAACAAAAGAAAGCCTTATACACTGGTAAAAGAAATAATGGCACAGACATATTTAATCATCATAAAATATATGCCTCTAACTATACTCAGAATATATAAAGTTACAATGGAAAAAGCTGTAGAGAAAAAGAAAAACCCACAAGGGCATTTGAAGATTTTAACAAACATGTCTCAAAAATGAATAGGTTAAGGTAAAAAATATAAGCAGTATTATTAACAATACTAATGATAAAGATACTCGTAATGAGAGGCTATGTTTCACATAATTTGAGCATGTTATCAGGCGGGATCAGTCCCTGGAGAAGGACATCATACTTATTAAAGTAGAGGGTCAGCGAAAAAGAGGAAGACCCTCAACAAGATGGATTGGCACAGTGGCTGCAACAATAAACTCAAGCATAACAACTATTGTGAGGATGGCTCAGGACCAGGTAGCGTTTTGTTCTCTTGTACGTAGGGTCGCTATGAGTCGGAACTGGCTCAACAGCACCTAACAACAGCAATGATATTATTAATTACAAATAGTGTGCATATATACTGTGTATAATAATATTGTAGTAATGGCAGATGGAAACCCTGGTGGCGTAGTGGTTAAGAGCTATGGCTGCTAACCGAAAGTTCAGCAGTTCGAATCCACCAGACCACCATACAAATATGTATAAGGTATATGTATACATACTATGTATGTATTTGTATGCACATATTCACTTCACAGGTTTTTTTTTACATATTTAATTTACTATTAATTATTGGTAGAACTTCACATCCGAGAGAGAGAACACACATAAGTACATTAAAAAAAAATATATATATATAAGAAAATTTGATAAAGAGGCCTCAATAAATTCCAAAAGCTAATACAGAGTATATTCTTCTTTGATGCAAAATCACACAGACTATATTCTCCCTTAATGCCTGTCCCCCCTGCCCCCCATCGATTATCCACTGGATGTGGACTGTTCCAAAGAAGGGGGCATTACTTTGGGCTAAGTAGCTCCATTTCCCTAAGGGCAATTCCTGGGGATGCTTCTCTTATCAGCAGCCAACAATCTGGGTGAATGAGGGTGATCAGAGCACTGACAACACCACCCACTACACTTTATTTACTTCAATCCACTAACTGGCCTCACTGCTTCTTCCTTTGCCCCTATGATGCCTACTTTCACACAGCAGCCAGAATAACACTTTAAAATCATGTTACTTCTTCACTTAAATCCTCCAGTGGTTTCTGTCTCCTACTGGAGGCCAAAGTCCTTTAAATAATGATTTAAAAAATAAAAAAGATCTAAGATACCATTCATGTTAAGCAGTTTCTGCCAAGAAAGAGAGGGGAAATTTTATCCAACATGGAGGATTTATTCTCTTATGGCTCATGGCCTTAAGATTAACTATGAAACAGAAAGAATGAGACCAATATACTGACGATTTATATGGGGAAGAGCAGCCCACATGAGGAAGTCTAGCCAACCAAAGGCAAGAGTAAACCTGAAAAGGCACAATCCACACTGAGTATTTCCCAAGGATAAGTAATTGGTAGTTTAAATACATTCTTTCTTTGTCATTTTAGGACTGCTTTCTTGTGGAACTCTGAGCTCCTCGAAAGCTTTATTTGGAGTTTTTTTGTGATTTTATAAGAATCATGTTTTTCATCAAGCCCATTATATAGAGCCTACATACTAGAGTCACAGACACGCTAATTATTGTTAGGCTAATTCTGGTCAGTATTTCAAATTACAGAATGATACAAATGATATTAATTACAAATAGTGTGCATACATACTATATATAATGACTATTAGTTACACATATACATATATGTTCAATGGTATATGTGCTCTCATCAAGATCTCAAACTGCTTTCTATCTTGCAATCTCTAACAACCTTCAAGTTTAGGCTCATGCAGTGGAAAAATTCATTTTCATGTGCTTAAGGATCAGTGAAAATTTCTTTTATCAATGAACCAAGATATGCTCTATGATATGGGACCACCTGCTCTGTCTGAACTTCCTTCCCTGACACGAACTCTGAAACAGCCACACTGGACTTCTTGCTACAGTTAGATCACATCCCCTCCTTCAAGACTTTGTTCAAATCTCACCTTCTCAAGGAGGCCTAACCTAATATACCTACTTAATACAGTAACCTGTACTCTCAATGACCTTTAAACTGTTCTTTCTTTATTATTTTTTTTTTTTTTTTTTCTTTTCCCCTAATAGCCTTTATCACCTTTTCCACCAGTTGCCCTTCAGTTGACTCCAAGTCATGGCGACCCTATGTGTGTCAGAGAGAACTGTGCTCTGTATAGGGCTTTCAGTGGTTGATTTTTCAGAATTAGATCATCAGGACGTTCTTTAGAGGTGCCTCTAGGTGGACTCGAATCTCCAATCTTTCAGTTAGCACCCGAGTTTGTTAATCACTTGCACCACCCAGGGACTCTTACCTATCACCTTAAAGAATACTAATTTATTATGTTTGTTTTTAGTTTCTGCTTGCCCAACTAGACTATGAACTCTACTAAAAGACCCTCCATCACCAAGCTTCACTCCTGACATTTCCTTTAATTTTGGATTAAAGCGTTAACTGAAAAGGCTGACAATATAAAAGTATATTCTAGGTGTGATCATATGAATGTATAATCTATATGTGTGTATGATAGTTTTTGTGCTTAAAAGTGTACTATATTTAAAATCAGAAAAAATGAGCTCAACTTTTTGATCCACCATCCACTGGCTACTTGACTTTGGCAAATCCACTTAATTTACTGGAATTTTCTTGGCTATGACTATTGACAGTCTTTATTGCTTGTCTTAAATCAGGTTACCAGGCAGTAGATCCTGAGTCCAGGATTCCTGTGCAAAGGTTTATTATGAAAATTTTCCCAAGGAAACTGGTAAGGAATGGCATAGCTGGATGAGGGTGGGGAAGATGGCCAGCAAGGGTGCAATTCAGGCAAAGACCAAGCTTCAACCTGATCCTTCAGTGGACCTCTGAAATATAAATTACACCCCAGTGTACGTTCAGCTGGGAGCAAGAGAACTTGGCTTCATACTCCCAAAGCCATAAATCTCTGGCTAACTCTGCCAATGCTACCCAGAGTTGGGATAGGTATAAACTCCAAGGACGTGCTGTCTTTTTGGGCAAAGCAATTCTTTTAGTCCAAGGCTGAACTGGTTGCCATCAAGTCGATTCCGGCTCATAGCCCAAGGTTAGTCCTCCAAATTGTATGGTAACTGGAGCTGTTAGAAACAAAGGATATGGACAATCGAGGAACAGCCCCTTAAAATATTAAATGGGATTTGAGAACACCTATACAGAGCCCATATAGCATCCACTACAACCCCTCAAGAAGAATTAGTTTGAAGGGTCAGAAGATTACATTAACCTTAAAGGCTGGAAAGGACCAGAAGGCAGTTGCACGTTGGGGTCCTCAGGAGCGTAACTCTTACTGGGGCTGACTATTGAAATGGGTGAAGGGAAATCACACAGAAATAAAGTTGGGGTAGCACCAAAATTTGCTGGATGCCAGGATTGATTAATGTTCATTCCACTGCAATCTGTACATTTTACTGCTACCCAAACAAAATATTCACGTAGTTATCTTCCCTCATAAGTCATAAATTTCAATTACTTTCTCTGTTAAATTATCTGCAAGACCTCCATGCTTAACAGGGACTGGACATATGGGATTTCTAAAATAATCTTTATAAATTAAAATACATGCTGTTGGCAAAATTACTTAATCTAATGCATCATAAATGTTGGAAAAGTAGAGATAATACAAGCAAGCCAAAGAAACTTGTATTTATTTACTTAAGTAGTCTACCAAAGTGTCCAATTTGTTCAGTGAATTGTGGCTAATGGAAGATGCAGTAAAGTCTCAAATTACTAACTCCAAGCTTCATTTCTTTCTGCTTCCACTACCTGCTGAATGGGAGGAATGGAAAAGAACATTGCAGTGGTGATGGGCAAAACAAAATGTGGAAAAATAATTAAAGAGCATGAGTAATTAAGAAATAAAAATCACAAAAATGGATACTTAGGAGTTGCCTGCACTGAATTTGCCAATTACTCCTGAAAACAAAACAGAGGGATATGTTGAACAGATTATTATTGTTTCCTGTACTACAGAGAATCGAGCACAAAAATAATTAACTGATTGATTGATTGATTTTCTTGTTTGCTGAGCATCACAGGGTATCTCCACTAGGAATATAGGATTGTAATTTTTAACATCTTTTAAATATAATGTCATTTTTCTTTGTAATTTTGTACATTTAAAGAAAAACAAAATTAATGAAGTCAATCAAATAAAATGGGCAGAAGGCCAGATTTGTTTTTGAAAAATGGCATGATAATAATAAAATAAAACCAGCAAAACATGTGTAGCTTGAAATAAGCAGCTGTCAGCTAAGCCTGTCCAAGCATCTTGAAGACAGAAAAGAATACAAAACAAACAGGGCTAAAACACTACTCACAAACCCTTATTTAAGACAAAGAAACAGAAATGACCATATATTAAGATTTCTATTTGAACCTATGTGACTAGAATATTTTTCTGCAATGAAGCAGAGTTGTTAGGAATCAATAACACTCTTAAATTAAAGAAATAATGTCCCTAAAGCAAACACCTGCTTTATTTCAACCCTCCATAATGATGGCAAATCAAGCAAACCATACAATGACAGAGAATAATTTAGAGTTGAAGCAAATAAAGATAAGAGTTATAGCAAACTCTTCTGGAAGCTTTGTCCAACCAACCCTTCAGAGCTGAATGGTTTTAGCTGAAAATGACTCTGCAATTTTCTTGGAATGTTTACTGTTCATCAGGAAAATGAATGTTTCCATAAAATTTGACCAAAGAATGAACTAAAAAGTATTCTTGTAATGACTATACCATTGGCATAGTGAGAAACAGAAACAACTTCAAATTGCTTGCATTTCAACAAAAGGTAAGATACTTTGCTGTATTTGTTTTTTTTCCTTCTTCTTTTGTATTTTTTGGCTAATCTTTTTTCCTTATTTTCATAGTTGGCTGGGTATTGAAATATTTGAAGGAAAGAAAAATGAAAATGTAAATATTGAAACTTTTTCATGAGTTTAATTGGCACAGTTACATGATATTTATCTATTATAAAGACTTTAGAAACTCCTGCCACTGAGAGAGTGCTAGAATGATTAAATAATGCATGTAAAACTTACAGAGATTATTGTTTTGTTATTACGTAAGTGCTATGGGGAAGAAAGGGTGAAATATTTGCCATCCTATCTATCACTAGGTGCCCTGGTGGCACAGTGTTTAACTGCTCGCCTACTAACCAAAAGGTCATGGTTCAAATCCACCAGCTGCTCCGTGGGAAAAAAGATATGGCAGTCTGCTTCCATAAAGATTTACAGCCTTGGAAATCCTATGGGGCAGTTCTGGCTGGTCCGACAGGGTCACTATGAGTCAGCATCAACTTGATGGCACTGGGTTTAGTTTCTTGAGTAAATAGCACTACTAGCTGTCATGTTGGATAAAGTTTTTTTTTTTTAATATATTTTCTAGATTAAGAAAGTTCACTACTAGTGTTGTACATAGGGTCGCTGTGAGTTTGAACCAGCACTCTGGCACCCAACAACGCTAAGTTTGCTACGAGTTTTTATTTTTTTTTTAGTCATGAACAATATTCAATTTTATTCAATGTTTTTTCTAAAGTCTATTGAACATATGATTTTTCTCCTTTATTCTTTTAATATGGTATATTATATTGAAGGATTTTTAAATGTTAAAATAGCCCTACAATATCGAGATAAGCAAAAATTTATTGTGAAATCGGTTCCTTTTTTACGTATCACTGAATTTGTTGTGCTAACATTTTGGTTTTCTTGCTTTTGTCTTCTTTATGTTGAGGTGTAAAGGCAACATTCTGCTGCTATTCGTAAGGATTTACCTGGCTAATTTTTCAGAAGTAGACCTCCAGTTCCTCCACCCTAGTCTGTCGTAGTCTGTGAGCTCCGCCGAAACCTGTCCACAGTGGGTGACCCTGCTGGTATTCGAAATACCAGTGGCTTAGGTTCCAGCCCTGCAGCAACACTCTAGCCACTACAGTACAACAAACTGACTGGTTACAAAATTCCCCACAACTGTACCAATAAGCAGCATCATGATAAATGGAGAAAAGATTGAAGTTGTCAAGGATTTCATTTTATTTGGATCCACGATCAACACCCATGGAAGCAACAGTCAAGAAATCAAAGCACTCATTGCATCGGGCAAATCTGTTGCAGAAGATCTCTTTAAGGTGTGAAAAAGCTAAGATGTCACTTTAAGGGCTAAGATGTGCCTGACCGAAGCTGTGGTGTTTTCAGTCGATTCATATGCATGTGAAAGCAGGACAATGAATAAAGAAAACTGAAGAAGAATTGATGCCTTTGAATTATGGTGTTGGCAAAGAATATTGCATATACCATGGACTGTCAGAAGAACGAACAAGTCTGTCTTGGAAGAAATACAGCTAGAGTGCTCTTTGGAAGCCAAGATGGCGATACTTCGTCTCGTGTGCTATGTACTATGTACTATGTACTATGTACTATGTACTATGTACTATGTACTATGTACTATGTACTATGTACTATGTACTATGTACTATGTACTATGTACTATGTACTAGGGACATGTTACAAAAAGGGACCAGTCCTTGTAGAAGGACATCATGCTTGGTGAAGTAGAGTGGCATCAAAAAAGAGGAAGATCCTCTATGACATGGATTGACACTGACTGCAACAATGGACTCAAACATAACAACAATTGTGAGGATAATGCAGAACTGGGCAGTGTTTTGTTCTGTTGTACTTATGGTCACTATGAGTTGGAACCAAATAGACAGCAACTAATGACAATGACAACAATATTTTGGTTTATATATTAGTCCCTGAGTGGTGCAGTCAGAGTGCTCTGCTACCAACTTTAAGGATGAAGGTTCAAGTGCACGCAGAAGTGCTTAGGAAGAAAGAGCTAATGATCTTCTTTTGAAAAATCAGTTGTTGAAAAGTATATGGAGGGCAGTAGTACTCGGACACACAGGGGTTCACCATGAATTGGAATAGACTTGAGGGCAACTTGTTTTCTAGTGGATCTATGTACATGTTATGGATTGAATTCTGTCCCCCCAAAATACATATTGAAATTCTTTATTTATTTTAAGTACACATATTGTTTTATGACATTAGTTAACAACCCCACCACCTGCCAACACTCTCCTTTCTCAGACTTGGGTTCCCTATTATCAGCTTTCCTGTCCCCTCCTGCCGTCTAGTCCTTGCCCCTGGGCTGGCGTGCCCCTTTAGTCTCATTTTGTTTTATGGGCTTGTCTAATATTTGCCTGAAGGCTGAATCTCAAAAGTGACTTCATTACTGAGCTAAAAAGGGTATCCAGGGGCCATACTCTCCAGGTTTCTCCAGTCTCTGTCAGGCCAGTAAGTCTGGTCTTTTTTTGTGATTTAGAATTTTGTTCTACATTTTCCTCTGTCTCTGTCCGGGATCCTCTACTGTGATCACTGTCAGAGCAGTCGGTGGTGGTAGCTGGGCATCATCTTGTTGTACTGAACTCAGTCTTGCGGAGGCCATGGTAGACGTGGTCTATTTGTCCTTTGGACTAATCTTTCCTTTTATTTTTAGTTTTCTTCATTCTCTCTTGCTCCTGGAGGAGTGAGACCCCAGAGTTGTGCTCATAGGCTTTTAATACCCCAGATGCTACTCACCAAAGTTGAACGTAGAACATTTTCTTAATAAACTATGTTATGCCAGTTCAGCTAGTTGTTCCCTGAGAGCATGGTCCCCACAGCCCTCAGCCCAGCAATTCAGTCCCTCAGGGACTTTGGGTTTATCTATGGAGCTTCCATGACCTTGCCTTGTACAAATTGTGCTGGCTTCTCCAATATTGTTTACTTTCTTACCCTTCACCAAAGTTACCACTTATCTATTGTCTATTAAATGTTTTTCAATCTCTCCCAACCATAAAATGTTGTTTCTTTTTTTGTGTAAACCTTTTCATGAATTTTTACAATAGTGGTCTCATACAATATTTGTCTTTTTGTGACTGACTTATTTCACTTAGCATAATGCCCTCCAGATGCACCCATGTTATGAGATGCTTCACAGATTCATCATTGTTCTTTATCATTGAGTAATACTCCATTGTGTGTATGTACCATAGTTTGTTTATCCATTCATCTGTTGATGGTCACCTAGTTGTTTCCATTTTTTGCTATTGTGAACAATATTGCAATTAATGTGGGGGTGCACATGTCTATTCGTGTGAAGGCTCTTATTTCTCTAGGATATATTCCTAGGAGTGGGATTGCTGGATCATATGGTACTTCTATTTCTAGCTTTCTAGGGAAGAGCCTGGTGGTGTAGCGGTTAAGTGCTATGGCTCTCAACCAAGAGGTTGGCAGTTCGAATCCGCCAGGCGCTCCTTGGAAACTCTATGGAGCAGTTCTACTCTGTCCTGTAGGTTCGCTATGAGTCAGAATTTACTTGACAGCAGTGGGGTTGGTTTGGTAAGGAAGCGCCACATCATTTTCCAAAATGATTGTATCATTTTACATTCCTACCACCAGTCCATAAGAGTTCCAATCTCCCTGAAGGCTCTCTAACATTTGTTCTTTCCTGTTGTTTTTTCTTTTTTGGATTCATACCTGTAACTCTGGGGTGAGATGGTATCTCATTGTGGTGTTAATTTGCAATTTTGTAATGGCTAGTGATCATGAGGATTTCCTCATGTATCTGTTGGCTGCTTGAATGTCTTCTTTGGTAAAGGGTCTGTTCATTTGTCCATTTTTTAAATGAATTTTTGTTTTTTTGTTGTTGTTGTTGTTGTAGGGGCGTTGGATTTTCTTGTAGATTTTAGAGATCAGGGCTTTGTCTGATTTATAATAGCCAAATTTTTTTTCCCAGCCTGTAGGTTCTCTTTTTATTCCTTTGGTGAAGTCTTTTTTTTATTAACTTTTATTGAGCTTCAAGTGAACGTTTACAAATCAAGTCAACCTGTCACATATAAGTTTATATACACCTTACTCCGTACTCCCACTTACTCTCCCCCTAATGAGTCAGCCCTTCCAATCTCTCCTTTCGTGACAATTTTGCCAGTTTCCAACTCCCTCTATCCTCCCATCCCTCCTCCAGACAGGAGATGCCAACACAGTCTCAAGTGTCCACCTGATACAAATAGCTCATTTTTCATCAGCATCTCTCTCCTACCCACTGTCCAGTACCTTCCATGTCTGATGAGTTGTCTTCGGGAATGGTTCCTGTCCTGGGCCAACAGAAGGTTTGGGGACCATGACCGCCGGGATTCCTCTAGTCTTAGTCAGACCATTAAGTATGGTCTTTTTGTGAGAATTTTGGGTCTGTATCCCACTGATCTCTTGCTCCCTCAGGGGTTCTCTGTTGTGCTCCCTGTCAGGGCAGTCATCGGTTGTAGCTGGGCACCATCTAGTTCTTCTGGTCTCAGGATGCTGTAGGTCTCTGGTTCATGTGGCCCTGCCCTTTCTGTCTCTTGGGCTCTTAGTTATCGTGTGACCTTGGTGTTCTTCATTCTCCTTTGATGCAGGTGGGTTGAGACCAATTGATGCATCTTAGATGGCTGCTTGTTATCATTTAAGACCCCAGACGCCACATTTCAAAGTGGGATGCAAAATGTTTTCATAATAGAATTATTTTGCCCATTGACTTAGAAGTCCCCTTAAACCATGATCCCCAAACCGCTGCCCTTGCTCTGCTGACCTTTGAAGCATTCAGTTTATCCCGGAAACTTCTTTGCTTTTGGTCCAGTCCAGTTGAGCTGACCTTCCATGCATTGAGTATTGCCCTTTCCTTCACCTAAAGCAGTTCTTATCTACTATCAGTAAAAAACCCTCTCCCGCCCTCCCTCTCTCCCCCCCTCATAACCACAAAAGTATGTGTTCTTCTCAGTTTTTACTATTTCTCAAGATCTTATAATAGTGGTCTTATACAATATTTGTCCTTTTGCCTCTGACTAATTTCGCTCAGCATAATGCCTTCCAGGTTCCTCCATGTTATGAAATGTTTCACAGATTCGTCACTGTTCTTTATCAATGCGTAGTATTCCATTGTGTGAATATACCACAATTTATTTATCCATTCATCCGTTGATGGACACCTTGGTTGCTTCCAGCTTTTTGCTATTTTAAACAGAGCTGCAATAAACATGGGTGTGCATATATCTGTTTGTGTGAAGGCTCTTGTTTCTCTAGGGTATATTCCGAGGAGTGGGATTTCTGGGTTGTATGGTAATTCTATTTCTAACTGTTTAAGATAATTCCAGATAGATAGCCAAAGTGGTTGTACCATTTTACATTCCCACCAGCAGTGTATAAGAGTTCCAATCTCTCCACAGCCTCTCCAACATTTATTATTTTGTGCTTTTTGGATTAATGCCAGCCTTGTTGGAGTGAGATGGAATCTCATTGTAGTTTTAATTTGTATTTCTCTAATGGCTAATGATCGAGAGCATTTTCTCATGTATCTGTTAGCTGCCTGAATATCTTCTTTAGTGAAGCATGTGTTCATATCCTTTGCCCACTTCTTGATTGGGTTGTTTGTCTTTTTGTGGTTGAGTTTTGACAGAATCATGTAGATTTTAGAGATCAGGCGCTGGTCGGAGATGTCATAGCTGAAAATTCTTTCCCAGTCTGTAGGTGGTCTTTTTACTCTTTTGGTGAAGTCTTTAGATGAGCATAGGTGTTTGATTTTTAGGAGCTCTCAGTTATCTGGTTTCTCTTCATCATTTTTGGTAATGTTTTGTATTCTGTTTATGCCTTGTATTAGGGCTCCTAGGGTTGTCCCTATTTTTTCTTCATGATCTTTATCATTTTAGTCTTTATGTTTAGGTCTTTGATCCACTTGGAGTTAGTTTTTGTTCATGGTGTGAGGTATGGGTCCTGTTTCATTTTTTTGCAAATGGATATCCAGTTATGCCAGCACCATTTGTTAAAAAGACTATCTTTTCCCCAATTAACTGACACTGGGCCTTTGTCAAATATCAGCTGCTCATAAATGGATGGATTTATATCTGGCTTCATAGAATGAGTTGGGTAGTATTCCGTCATTTTCTATGCTTTGAAATACCTTCAGTAGTAGTGGGGTTAACTCTTCTCTGAAAGTTTGGTAGAACTCTGCAGTGAAGCCGTCCGGGCCAGGGCTTTTTTTTGGTTGGGAGTTTTTTGATCACCGTTTCAATCTGTTTTTTTGTTATGGGTCTATTTAGTTGTTCTACTTCTGAATGTGTTACTTTAGGTAGGTAGTGTTTTTCCAGGAATTTCTTCTAGGTTTTCAAATTTGTTAGAGTACAATTTTTCGTAATAATCTGAAATGATTCTTTTAATTTCATTTGGTTCTGTTGTGATGTGGTCCTTCTCGTTTCTTATTCGGGTTATTTGTTTCCTTTCCTGTATTTCTTTAGTCAGTCTAGCCAATGGTTTATCAATTTTGTTAATTTTTTCAAAGAACCAGCTTTTGGCTTTGTTAATTCTTTCAATTGTTTTTCTGTTCTCTAATTCATTTAGTTCAGCTCTAATTTTTATTATTTGTTTTCTTCTGGTGCCTGATGGGTTCTTTTGTTGCTCACTTTCTATTTGTTCAAGTTGTAGGGACAGTTCTCTGATTTTGGCTCTTTCTTCTTTTGTATGTGTGTATTTATCGATATAAATTGGCCTCTGAGCACTGCTTTTGCTGTGTCCCAGAGGTTTTGATAGGAAGTATTTTCATTCTCGTTGTATTCTACGAATTTCCTTATTCCCTCCTTAATGTCTTCTATAACCCAGTCTTTTTTCAGGAGGGTATTGTTCAGTTTCCAAGTATTTGATTTCTTTTCCCTAGTTTTTCTGTTATTGATTTCTAGTTTTATTGCCTTGTGGTCTGAGAAGATGCTTTGCAATATTTCGATGTTTTGGACTCTGCAAAGGTTTGTTTTATGACCTAATATGTGGTCTATTCTAGAGAATGTTCCATGTGCGCTAGAAAAAAAAAGTATATTTTGCAGCAGTTGGGTGGAGAGTTCTGTATAAGTCAATGAGGTCAAGTTGGTTGATTGTTGTAAGTAGGTCTTCCGTGTCTCTATTGAGCTTCTTACTGGGTGTCCTGTCCTTCTCCGAAAGTGGTGTGTTGAAGTCTCCTACTATAATTGTGGAGGTGTCTATCTCACTTTTCAATTCTGTTAAAATTTGATTTATGTATCTTGCAGCCCTGTCATTGGGTGCATAAATATTTAATATGGTTATGTCTTCCCTGATCAATTGTCCCTTTTATCATTATATAGTGTCCTTCTTTATCCTTTGTGGTAGATTTAAGTCTAAAGTCTATTTTGTCAGAAATTAATATTGGTACTCCTTTTTTGCTTATTGTTTGCTTGATACATTTTTTTCCATCCTTTGAGTTTTAGTTTGTTTGTGTCTCTAAGTCTAAGGTGTGCCTCTTGTAGGCAGCATAGAGACGGATCGTGTTTCTTTATCCAGTCTGAGACTCTCTGTCTCTTTATTGGTGCATTTAGTCCATTTACATTCAGCGTAATTATAAATAAATAAGTGTGTAGTGCTGTCATTTTGATGCCTTTTTATGTGTGTTGTTGACAATTTCATTTTTCCACATACTTTTTTGTGCTGAGACGTTTTTCTTAGTAAATTGTGAGATCCTCATTTTCGTAGTGTTTGACTTTATGTTTGTTGAGTCGTTACGTTTTTCTTGGCTTTTATCTTGAGTTATGGAGTTGTTATACCTCTTTGTGGTTACCTTATTATTTACCCCTATTTTTCTAAGTAAAAACCTAACTTGTATTGTTCTATATCGCCTTGTATCACTCTCCATCTGGCAGTTCAATGCCTCCTGTATTTAGTCCCTCTTTTTGATTATTGTGATCTTTTACATATTGACTTCAATGATTCCCTATTTCGAGCATTTTTTTTTTAATTAATCTTAATTTGTTTTTGTGATTTCCCTATTTGAGTTGATATCAGGATGTTCTGTTTTGTGACCTCCTGTTGTGCTGATATCTGATATTATTGGGTCTCTGACCAAACAATATCCTTTAGTATTTCTTGTAGCTTTGGTTTGGTTTTTGCAAATTCTCTAAACTTGTGTTTATCTGTAAATATCTTAATTTTGCCTTCATATTTCAGAGAGAGTTTTGCTGGATATATGATCCTTGGCTGGCAGTTTTTCTCCTTCAGTGCTCTGTGGATGTCGTCCCATTCCCTTCTTGCCTGCGTGGTTTCTGCTGAGTCGTCTGAACTTATTCTTATTGATTCTCCCTTGAAGGAAACCTTTCTTTTCTCCCTGGCAGCTTTTAAAATTTTCTGTTTATCTTTGGTTTTGGCGAGTTTGATGATAATATGTCTTGGTGTTTTTCTTTTTGGATCAATCTTAAATGGGGTTCGATGGGCATCTTGGATAGATATCCTTTCGTCTTTCATGATGTCAGGGAAGTTTTCTGTCAGGAGTTCTTCAACTATTTTCTCTGTTTTCTGTCCCCCCTCCCTGTTCTGGGACTCCAATCACCCGCAAGTTTTCCTTCTTGATAGAGTCCCACATGATTCTTAGGGTTTCTTCATTTTTTTTAATTCTTTTATTTGTTTTTTTTCAGCTATGTTGGTGTTGATTCCCTGGTCCTCCAGATGTCCCAGTCTGCATTCTAATTGCTCGAGTCTGCTCCTCTGACTTCCTATTGCGTTGTCTAATTCTGTAATTTTATTGTTAATCTTTTGTATTTCTACATGCTGTCTCTCTATGGATTCTTGCAACTTATTAATTTTTCCACTATGTTCTTGAATAACCTTTTTGAGTTCTTCAACAGTTTTATCAGTGTGTTCCTTGGCTTTTTCTGCAGTTTGCCTTATTTCATTTCTGATGTCTTCAAGCATTCTGTAAATTAGTTTTTTATATTCTGTATCTGATAATTCCAGGATTGTATCTTCATTTGGGAAATATTTTGATTCTTTTGTTTGGGGGGTTGGAGAAGCTGTCATGGTCTGCTTCTTTATGTGGTTTGATATGGACTGCTGTCTCCGAGCCATCACTGGGAAACTAGTTTTTCCAGAAAATCCGCTAAAAAAAATGCAATCAGATCCCTATCAGAATTGCCTTTGGATTATACCTGCCAACTTGTTCCCTGTAAGGACGAAAGTCTGAGGTGTGGATCGTATATGCTTGGCTGTAGCTGGTTCTGTGTTTTTAGTCAAATTAGGGGTGGATTTTTGGTCCCTGAGGTTTTTTTTTTTTTTTTTTTTTTTTTGTTGTTCCTTCTCTCAGGCCGAAAGAGTGGATTAGGAAAAGACCAAAAGAAAAAAAAAAAAAGGAGGGGGGGAAACAAAGCCGCCGTGGAGCCAGAGAAGCCATTCTCCCTCTGGCTCAGGCAATTCGGATGTTAATGAAGCCACCTGGGGAGGGTGGGGGAGGGATCAGAGAAATAGGAGAGTAGCACCTCAGAATATAGCCAGAGTTGCTTGTCTTGATTGGAATGACTATTATATCTGAGATTCCCACGGGGCGTGTCTCATATGTGTGCTGGCTGTGTGGAGATTTCCCCCAGGGGGGTCTGGCCCACTGAAGTCATGGTCAGATCCTCCGCTGCCAGCCCCACACCCAAAGTCAAGGTTCCCCTGCTGGGATCGTGCACTCTCGACTCCAAAATCAGTCGCTGCCTCCCGGGGACTTCTCGACCCCCCAGCCGCATCGCCGTGTTGCCATGTCGCCCCCGAGAACAGGCTGGGCCCCCTCCAGGGGTTAGTTCAGGTGAGTGGAGCAGCTCCCCGTGCTTGTGCCGTGACCGCGTGTCCCAGCTGGGATGCTGTTCTCCCCCTCCAAGACCAGTCACTGCCTCCCGGGGACTTCTCCCACCGGCTGCGTCGCCAGGCCGCCCACGCGAACTGGCTGGGCCCCCTCCCCGGGTGAGTTCGGGGTGTAGGTCTGGGCCCCTTGTTAGGGCTGGGCCCCTTGTTTGTGCCGTCTGCTCCCCTGGGCTCTGCCCTAAATCGGGCTCCAAAGGTTACCTGACTGATACGCTGGCTCCAGGCTCTGAAAGCAATCGCTGCCTCCCCGTATTTGTTCGTTTTCCGTCTCTAAATCTGTGTTTGTTGTTCAGGGTTCGTAGATTGTTATGTACGTGATTGATTCACTTGTTTTTCTGATTCTTTGTTGCAAGAGGGATCCGAGGTAGCGTCTACCTAGTCCGCCATCTTCCCCAGTCTCTTCCTGGTGAAGTCTTTTGATGAGCATGAGTTTAATTTTTTAGATGATCCCAGTTATTAAGCTTATCTTGTGTAGTTCGTGTGTTGTTGTTTATAGTTCGTATTTGGCTAATGCCATATATTAGGGTCTCTAGTGTTGGTCCTATTTTTTCTTCTATGAAATTTATAGTTTTTGGCTTTATATTTAGGTCTTTGATCCATTTTGAATTAGTTTTTGTATATGGTGTGATGTATGGCTTCTATTTCATTTTTTTGCAGATGGACATCCAGTTTTGCCAGTATCATTTGTTAAAAAGACTGTCTTTTCCTCATTTGATAGATTTGGACCCTTGCCGAAAATCAGGTGACCGTAGGTGGATGGATTTACATCTGGGTTCTCAATTCTGTTCCATTGGTTGATGTAACTGTCTTTGTACCACTACCAGGCTGTTTTTACCACAGTAGCTGTATAGTACATTCTGAGGTCAGGTAGTGCGAGTCCTCCAGCTTTATTCTTCTTTGATAGTGCTTTAATTCTTCAGGGCTTCTTCCCTTTCCATATAAAGTTAATGATTAGTTTTTTCCATCTCTTTAAAGAATGTTGTTAGTGTTTGGATTGGGATTGCACTATATGTATAAATCACTTTGGGTAGAATTGTCATTTTCACAATTTGAGTCTGCCTATCCATGAGCATGGTATGTTTTTCCATTTATGTAGATGTGTTTTGGTTTCTTGAAGCAGTGTTTTGTAGTTTTCTTTGTATAGGCCTTTTACATCCCTGGTTAGATTTATTCCTAAGTATTTTATTTTTTTAGGGGCTATTATAAATGGTATTGTTTTCCTAATTTCCCTTTCATTGTTCTCTTTATTGGTGTATAGGAATCTGACTGATTTTTGTATGTTTATCTTGTATCCTGCTGCTCTGTTGAATCTATTAGTTCCAGTAGTTTTCTGGTGGAGTTTTTTTTTTTTTTTTTTTTTTTTTTTGGTTTTCTAAGTACAGGATCATATCTTCTGCAAATAGGGACAGTTTAACTTCTTCATTACCAATTTGGATGACCTTTATTTCTTTTTCTTGCTTATTGCTCTAGCTAGGACTTCCGGCGCAATATTAAATAAGAGTGGTGATAAAGGTTTTGTCTTCTTCCTTGGAAACTCTATGGGGTAGTTCTACTCCGTCCTATAGGGTCACTATGAGATTCGATGGCAGTGGTTTTTTTTTTTTGGTTTGTCTTGTTCCTGTTCTCAAGGGGAATGTTTTCAGCCTCTCTCCATTAAGAATGATGTTGGCTATTGGTTTTGCATAGATTCCTTTTATTATGTTGAGAAATTTCCCTCCTATACCTGTTTTATTGAATGGGTGTTAGATGATGAGATGATCATATGATTCTTTTCTTTCCCTTTATTTATGCGGTGGACTACATTGATTGATTTTCTAGTATTGAACCTTCCTTGCATACCTGGTATGAACCCTACTGGGTTGTGATGTATTATTTTTTCGATATTATGCTGAATTCTATAGGCCAGAATTTTGTTGAGAATTTTTGCATTTATGTTCATGAGAGATATTAGTCTGTAATTTTATTTTTTGTGTGGTGTCTTTGCCTGGTTTTGGTATCATGGTTATGCTGGCTTCATAGAATGAACTTGGAAGTATCACTACCTTTTCTATGTTCTGAAATAGTTTGAGTAGTACTGATGTTATCTCTTCCCTGAATGTTTGGTAGAATTTTCCAGTGAAGCCATCTGGGCCAGAGCTATTTCTTGTTGAGAGTTTTTTTTTTTTTTTTTAATTACCTTTTCAATCTCTTTTCTGTTATGGGTCTGTTCAGTTTTTCAACATCATTTTGTGTCAGTTTGGGTAGGTAGAGTGCTTGTGGAAATTTGTCCATTTCCTCTAGGTTTTCAAATTTGTTGGAATACAGTTTTTCATAATACTCTGTTATGATCCTTTTTATTTCAGTTTGGTCTGTTTTAATGTCCCCCATTTCATTTCTTATTTGGGTTATTTGCATCCTCTCCTGTTTTTCTTTCGTCAATTTGGCCAGTGGTTTGTCCATTTTGTCGATTCTTTCAAAGAACTAACTTTTGGTTTTGTCGATTCTTTCTATTGTTTTTTATTCTCTATTTAATTTATTTCTGCTCTGATCTTTATTATTTCCATTGTTTTAGTGGCTGTGTGTTTTTTTTTTGTTGTTGTTTTTGTTTTTTGCTGTTCTCTTTCTATTTGTTCAAGATTGTGTAGCTAATGTTTTGAATTTTTCCCTTTTTTCTTTTCTGATGTCTGCATCTATTCCTATAAATTGACCTCTGAGGACTGCATTTTCTGTGTCCCAAAGGTTTTGATATGATGTGTTTTCATTCTAGGAATTTCTTCTATCACCCAGTGGTTTTTAAGCAGGGTTTTATTCAGTTTCCATGTAGTTGATATTTTTCCCTTGCTCTTCCTGTTGTTAATATATACCTTGATGGCATTGTGGTCAGAGATGATACTTTGTATTATCTAAATGTTTTGGATTTTTTTGAGAGTTTCTCTGTGGCCTAAGATGTGGTCTGTTCTGGAGAACATTCCATGTGCATTGGGAAAGAATGTGTATTTTGCAGCTGTTGGGTGGAGTGCTCTATATATTTCTGTGAGGTCAAGTTGGCTGATTGTGTCCTTTAGCTCTTCTATATCTCTGTTGAGTGTCTTCTTAGATGTTCTGTCCTTCACCAAGAGTGGTGTGTTGAAGTTTCCTGCTATTATTGTAGAACTGTCAATTTCTCTTTTCAGTGCTGTTAGAGTCTGTTTCGTGTATTTTGGAGTCCTGTCATTTGGTGTGTAGATGTTTACTATGGTTATGTCTCCATGCTAGATCGTCCCTTTAATCATTATATAGTGCCCTTCTTTGTCTTTTATGGTGGATTTTGTTTTAAATTCTGTTTTATCTGAGATTAGTATTGCCACTTCTGCTCTTCTTTGGTAGCTGTTTGCTTGAAGTATTTTTCTCCATCCTTTGATTTTTAATAAATTTACATCTTTGTTTCTAAGATGTGTCTCTCATAGATAACATATTGATGGATCCTGTTTTTTTTATCCCTTCTGTCACTCTCTGTTTCTTTATGGGTGCATTTAGACCATTTACATTCAGGGTAATAATTAATAGGTGTGAGTTTATTGCTGTTATTCTAAGGGCTTTTTTTTTTTTTTTTTTTAGTGGTGCTGATGTTTTCTTTGATCCTCTTACTGTCCTGTACTGAACTCCTTTTGTTTGTGAATTTTTTTTCATTTCTTTTGTTTTTGTAGATTTTGTTTTTACTGAGACTTTATGTTTTTCTTCTTCATTTTGATGAGTAGGTTTGTTAACTTTCTTTGTGGTTACCTTGAAATTTACCCTTCTCTTCCTAGATTTGAACCAGTCTATTAATACTTAGTTTCACCTTGTCTTCCTCTCCATTAGAAAGTTCTATACCCCCACCATTTACTTCCTCTTTTATTGTTCTGACAGTGTTATCATTTACACATTAACCTCTCTGGTTCCCTGTTGCAATTCTATTGGTTTTGAATAGTCCTTGAGAGTTCATTTCCTATGTTGGTATTTGGCTGGTACAATCTTGCATCCTACATTAAGGCTGTTGTCTAATGTTGTTTGTTCTTAGACCGAAGGACTCCCTTTAATAATTCTTGTAAGTTTGGTTTGGCTTTTATATATTCCCTCAATTTCTGTTTATCTGGAAATGTCCTAGTTTCATCATTGTATTTGAATGAGAGCTTTGCAGGATGTATTATTCTTGGTTGGCAATTTTTTTCTTTCAAGGCTTTATGTATGTCATCCCATTGCCTTTTTGCCTGCATGGTTTCTGCTGAATAATCAGAGCTTAGTCTTGTTTCTCCTCTGTATGTGACTTTTTGTTTTTCTTGAGCTGCCCTCAGGATTCTTTCTTTGTCTTTGGTTTTATCAAGTTTTTTTTTTATTATTATTATTATGATATGCCTTGGCGATTTCCTTTTGGGGTCTATCCTATATGGGGTTCATTGAACTTCTTAGTTGGTCAGTTTTCATCTTTCATGATAATAGGGAAATTTTCTGTGAGCAATTCTTCAATGATCTTCTCTGTGTTTTCTGTTTTCTCTCCCTGTTCTGAAACTCCGATCACTTGCCAATTTTTGCTTTTGATTGTATCCAACATAATTCTCAGGGTTTCTTCCTTTGTCTTCATTATTTTTTCTGATTTTTCCTCAAACAGAGTTGTGTCAAGTGTTCGGTTCAACTTTGCTGGTCCTGTCTTCCATCTTTTCAAATCTACTCTTCAACCCTTCTATGACACTGTGCATTTCTGAAATCTTGTTGTTTATCTTACAGATTTCTAGTTGCTGTTTTTCTATGATTTCTGGTTGTGAATTTATATTGGCATTTTGTTCCTGTATTATTTTCCTGAATTCTTACTTTTTTTTTCTGTATTTTCCGTAAATTTGTCTGCCTTTTCATGAATTTGTCTTTTTTTCCTCATTTTTGCTTCTGCTTTTTGCTTCACCTCTTGGAAAGCTCTGAATATTAGAGATTTGAATTCTTTATCAGGTAGTCCTAGTGCCTTTTCTTCTACTGGAAAATCATGTGGTGTTTTATTTTGGATGCCTACTGGAACCAACCTGTTCTTTTTTTTTTTTTTTTTTTTTTAATATGTTTTGATATTGTCTGCTGCCTTTGGAGCATTCAGTAATTTTATTTGTTTATTGATTGTAGATTTGTTTGTTTTGTCCTGCTTTTTTATTTTATTTGGTTATGTCTGAGCAGTTGAGCTGTACATTCTTTGTTGCTTTCTCATCTGTAAGCACAGTATTTTCACCTCCTTGTCCAATGGATAGGGACAGTTGCTCAGCTATGGTACAGCAGGACAAGTCCAGCTAAAGGGGAGAGGCTGAGATAGGTTGTTTGTGGCATGTACTAGGGCCAACAGGATAGGCTGGTAATCATTGCAGGGCTAGTTCCCACAGGCTGTACCTGTTCTGCTTGGGGTGTGATGTTCAGCACTCAGTGCAGATAGGCAGATAGAAGGTGGGAGGCTGTGATGTGTGGAGCTAAGAGGAGTATGGGAAAGAGAAGAGAAAAACAAGAGCCAAAAACAAACAAAAAAGTGCTAAGGGAGCTTGCCGTAGGAGTGGAAAGAAGAGAAACTGAGAAATCAAAAAATAAAAAGGGGGGGAAGAAAAAGGTAAAAAATAATTATAAATAAATAAATAAAAATTAGAAAAAAGAAAGAAAGAAAGAAATGCCTCCAGGGATCCCACTGCTGTAGCTGTAAGAATAGGGAAGTGGCTCCCAGGACATGCAGTACAGCCTGGCTAGAAGGTTAGAGATGTCGCAAAGCTCCAGCTATTCAGTAAAGAGGAAAAGAAGGTTAATATAGAGAGATGAGGAACTGAAAAAGGAAGAAACGCAAAAAGGATGAAAGAAAAAAGAATTCTGCCAGGGATCCACCAGTTCTGCTGTGAGACTGGAAAACTGGATCCCAAACTACACAGTACAGTCCACCTAGAAGGGGATCCCAAGCCTTGAAAATAAAAAGAAAACAAACAAACAAAACAAAGCAAAAAAAAAAAAGTTCAGGGGATTCCACCAGTGTGGTGGCAGTCCAGGGAAGCTGTTCCTCAGTCAAGCAGTGCTTCACAGCCTTTCAAGAAGAAGCAAAGATGGCACATGGAGCCAGATGGTGGAGAGAAAGGATGGGGAGGTGGTGAGAGACACAGGAGAAACCAAAAGAAGCAGAAAAAAGCAACCTCAGCAACAAACAAATGGTACTCTGGGAGCTGGCCAGTGTGGGCAGGGTGAATCCAAGCAGCAAGGGGCTGATGGCAAGCAGAGGAGGCTGAGCAGCAGAGGGGAGAAAGATGGGGAGTGGGAAAGCATATATTACTGGTTACTGGATGCTCTATCTTCTGAGGGGATGTCCTGTGAGCTGCTTTCCTGTACTCCCTATCTGCCAACCTCCGATGTGGGCCAGAAGAATCCAAGCCACACAGACCTTGCACTACTAGACCATCTGAGTGACCAGGGCCAGCTATAAAGCAGGGATGTTGAGCAGGGGGGGAGAAGAATGGGAATGGGAAAGCGTATATTGCTGATTACCATGTGTTCCATCTCCTGCTGGGAGCTCCATGAAGCTGCTTTCCCGTACTCCCTGTCTGCAGATCTCTGACAGGAGTCCAAGATGGTGAATATGTGCTGTGTTAGCTGATAGGGGACCTCTGCATGTCTCTTCTTGTTCTCTTTTCTCTGTCACTTATTCCATTCAGTGCTTGGCCGAGTTCTTTATCTCTTCATTTGATGCTTAGAGTACAAGGATTGACGTTTGTCTCCATTTTACTTAGTTTTGTGGAGGGAAGGGTTGGTGCTTCCATCTATAGCGTCATGTTGGCTAGAAGCTCTAATTATCCTTTTTTATTGAATTCAAGATTAATTTCACAATAAAAAATATGATTTTAACTCTTTGAAATTTGTTGAAACTTATTTTATTATACATCATCAAACTTTCATAATAACATTTATTATTTCCTTCCTAAAGAGCACTCAACAGCAACAGGGTTGGTTTGGTTTTGGTTTTGTATGTGTGTGTGTGTATATATATATAATATATATACACACACACATATATATACATATGTACATATATACACATATATACATACACATATATATAATGTGTTTTGGGGATGCAGGTCTGGAGTAACAAATTGTTGATAGTTTTTATTTGCTTAAAAAATACTTTCTTTCACTTTTTTGAAGGGTATTTCCCTGAGTATGAGATTTTAGGCTTCCAGTTTTTTTTTTTTTCCCCCCCACCATTTTGAAAATACTATATTTCTGTCTTCCGGCATCCAATGTTTCTTTTGAAATGTCAGATGCTTGTCTTATATGCTGCCCCTTTGAAAATAATATGTCACCCCTTCCCCTAACCCCTGCATTTTGATCTACTTTTGAGATTGTCTGTTTGTATTTGGTATTTGGCAGTTTGACTAGGATGTGCTTTTCTTTTTATATTTGCTGCTGGAAGTTTGCTGAGCTTTTTATATCTTTAGATTTGTGTCTTTCATCAATTTGTAAAGTCCTCAGTCCTTATTTAGTTAAATATATTTATATGTATATATACACATTCTACTCTATTCTATCTCTCTTCTCTTTCTGGAACTCCAATTACACACAATAGGTCTTTTCACATTAATTTCTAAGTCTCTTGCTCTGTTTTCAATATTCTAAATCTTTTTTTATCCTGGAGCAACATTCTGAATATTTTATTCATACCAATATTATTTTTTGCTTGTTTTATATTCAGCTAAACCTAATCTACTGTTAAACAGTCCTTTAATTTTGTTTTTGATATGTAAAAATTTCCTCTTTCTTTTAAAAAAAAAATTTATCTCCTAAAATCCTCAAACTTGTCTTTTATCTTCCTTGAACATTACAAATGTAGTTATTTTACAGTTTGCTTCTAGCAACTCCATTGTATAGATTCACTGTTTTGTTTTGGATCATTCAAACTTGTCTCAAGTATGCCCAGTTATTTTTCATTGATTTTCATGCAACCTGTATAAAAAACTATATATAAAATTTAAAACTTCAGGTATTTATATCTTCATACAGAGAAGATTTGCATTTACTTCATGCAAAAGGCTAAGATATTAGTATTTCAGCATATTGCTCACAATTTAGCAATACTATTCAGGTCTATAATAATTTGAAACTGGTTGTCAGATTTCTGTGAAGGCCAGACTATTACTTGTTCAACTTTTCTCTTAGACTATGCCTTGATAGGTTTCAACCTAAATTCTAGGTCTTTATCAGGTAACCCCCATTCTGCCAGCCCTTGTTGTTATTGTTAGTTGCTGTGAAGTTGATTCCAACTCATGGCTAGCCCTTAACCAAAACCAAACCAAACCCACTGCCATCAAGTCAATTCCGACTCATAGCGACCCTATAGGACAGAGTAGAACTGCCTAATAGAGTTTTCCAAGGGGCGCCTCGCAGATTCAAACTGCCAACCTCTTGGTTAGCAGCCATAGCACTTAACCACTACACTACCAGGGTTTGGCTAGCCCTTAAGTAGGTCCTAAAATCCTTTTCACTCACCTAGATCAGTACTCTGCCACCTGTCTGTCTTACCGTAGCTTGCGTGTTGCTGTAATGCTGGAAGCTACTGGACCAATAAGCAACATCACGATAAATGGAGAAAATATTGAAGTTACCAAGGATTTAATTTTACCTGGATCCACAACCAATGTTCATGGAAGCAGCAGTCAAGAAATCAAAAGATGGGCAAATCTGCTGAAAAAGACATCTTTAAAGTATTAAAAAGAAAAGATGTCACTTTGATGACTAAGATGTGATTGACCCAAGCCATGGTCTTTTCAATTGCCTATTATGCATGTGAAAGGTGGACAATAAAAAAGGAAAACTGAGGAGGAATTGACACATTTGATTTATGGTGCTGGTGAAGAACATTGAATATATCATGGCCTGCTAGAAACCCTGGTGGCGTAGTGGTTAAGTGTTACAGCTGCTAACCGAATTGTCAGCAGTTCAAATCCACCAGGTGCCCTTGGAAATTCTATGGGGCAGTTCTACTCTGTTCTATAGGGTTGCTATGAGTCGGAATCGACTCTACAGCACTGGGTTTGCTAGAAGAATAAACCAATCTGTCTTTGAGGAAATACAGCTAGAATGCTCCTTAGAAGTGAAGAACAGCTAGAATGTTCCTTAGAAGTGAGAATGGTGAACCTTTGTCTGGCTTACTTTCTACATGTTCTCTGGAGCAACAAATTCCTGGAGAAAGACATTATGCTTAGTAAAGTAGAGGGTCAGTGAAAAATAAGAAGACCTTCAATGAGATAGCATGACACGGTAGCTGCAATGGTGGGCTTAAATATACCTAAAAAGGAAACCCTGGTGGCGTAGTGATTAAGTGCTATGGCTGCCAACCAAAGGATTGGCAGTTTGAATCTGCCAGGTGCTCCTTGGAAACTCTATGGGGTGGATCCACTCTGTCCTATAGGGTCGCTATGAGTCGGAATTGACTTGAAGGCACTGGGATTGGTTTTCTTTTGGTTTATTGTGAAGATGGTGCAAGACTGGGCAGCATTTCATTCTGTTATACATAGGGTCACTAAGCATAGAGTCACTATGAGTCGAAGCTGACTCAACGGCACCTAACAACAACAGCTTGGTAGTTGGCAAACTACATAGTAATACACCATTATTTATATGACTGCTATCTCACTACAGTAAGTGACAAAGTTGAAGAGTTATGGAAGACACCTTACAGCTCACAAGAACTAAAATATATACTATCTAGATCTTTACAAAACAAGTCTGCTGTTCCCAGACCTGGTGGCAAGACCCAACTGCTTTGTGCTTTTTCTTGGTTTCCTTTATCCCTGAAATCTTGACCTCATATTCTTCACTGCCTTAGCACTCTAATATTTTGAAACAAAGAATTATTTTTTTCCCCAGAATATATTTATTTAGTTTTCCTAATTTTCTCAGTTGAGGAGTCATCCAAACCATTTAGCCCAACATTACCTGAAGTGGAAATTTCTTTCCTAGAATCTAAGAAGAGAAGCAGAGGATAGCTTTTATAGGTAGGCACTTAAGGGGATTTTACTGTGTGTAAGACATGGCCAAGTGCATTCTGACTCATAGCTAACCTACAGAAGCCCTAGTGGTACAGTTGTTAAGAGCTTGGCTGGTTAACAGCGAGGGCTCTTAATCAAAACCTTAGCAGTTTGAATCTACCAACCACTCCTTGGAAACCCTATGGGGCAGTTCTACTCTGTGCTATAGGGTCTCTATGAGTCAGAACTGACTCAAGAGCAACATGTAATGGGTAAAGCATGATATTAAAACCTGTTGGCTAATATGTAAGAAGGCAAACCCTTCTCTCAATAAATGAAAATCTATTTGTAAACTATGGAGTGATAATATATTATGCATTCTTTAGTCTTCTCAGAATAGGTAGAAAGTGGTAGACATTACTGATTTGGTCAAGTAAGGCCATATCTATGCTTTATGAAGTCCATTAAGTCCTTCTATATGTCTATCTTTCTAAACTTTAGAATTTTCACAAATGTGTATTAATAAAGACAAATCTCAGTAGTCTTATGAATATATCTTTTATTTAAGAATATGGTAAAAGAAAAAAAAACAGAATCTGCCACCTGTTAGCACTATGTTTAAATTTTATGAGCTTAATCTTCTTCTTTTTAAAAGATGGGTTTAACAATACTTTGGAGAACTGATACGAGAATTGAATGAAATGACATATACAACTTGCCTACAAATTGCCAATCCCCATTCTCTTTTTTCTTTTGTTTGAAGTAAGATTTAGAGTAGTGGACCTCTGCCTGGCTGCGTGTTAAAGTCACTGGGAGATAATATTGGTACCTAAGATTGACTGAGACTTATTAATTTAAAATCTTTCAGAGTATCCTTGAATGATTCTTCTGTTTGTACAGGGTTAAGAATCATTGAACAATTAAAGGAATTTCAAGTTAGATAGATCTGGATTCAGATTTTGCTACCATTGTTTGTGTGTGATCCTTGTCTCATTTTGTTTTATGACTGAGCCTCAGTTCCAAATCTATAAAGACTAGATTATATCACTTTGCAAAACTGCAGATAGATTTACAAAGGATTTATATAAGTTGTCTGACGCATAGCAGGTACTCAATAAAAGGGAGATTTTATAAAACTTTTCTAGTTATTCCCTGCTTTTCTGACTAGAATTTACATTTCCATTATTCTATATTTCTGACTTTGCCCATTCTCCTAAAATCCAAATTTGCCTGCCCAACTGAAGTTCTAAACATCTCCATTAAGATGACTGCCTGAAGCTCAAACTGTGCATGTGTAAAACAGGAACCTGGGATACACACACACACACTTTTTTCCTAGAGCTTTGCACAGTTGCTTGCTTTCCATCACACCTGTCTCTATATAGTTTTTCTAGCAGTGTTTCCTAACCAACAATAAAGTAGCTGTTCTTACAAAATGAGTCACCATTTCATTAATCCATATTTGTATTTTTCATATTATCTCTCTATGAAATTATCTTTTATTTATATGTATATGCATTTGTTTCTGTTCCTTGCCATGTGATAGAAACCTCATGATGATAGCTTTTCATTTTGTTTCCAGTGCCTAGAACTGATTACACACAACAACTGATTACACACAACAACTGATTACACACAATAACTACAGAACTAATTTTGGCACTCGGAAGGCACTCAATAGTTATATGTAGATTACATGCATTAAGTTCTGACTTAAAACTACAGCATTATGTTTTCTAACTCTATACAAAATCCGTTAAGTACCTCAAATAGGTAGGCAGGTTAGATCTGTGAACTCGTCTTTTATTTCTTATAAAAATGTATGCTCCTTGAGTTGAGGGCCTATGTATTATGTATTTTGATTTGGTTAGCACCTAGCAACA
The DNA here is from genome assembly GCF_030014295.1 of Loxodonta africana. Classification (NCBI taxonomy): domain Eukaryota; kingdom Metazoa; phylum Chordata; class Mammalia; order Proboscidea; family Elephantidae; genus Loxodonta; species Loxodonta africana. The sequence goes on along the minus strand of NC_087358.1, from coordinate 18,237,815 downwards.
CATGAGTTAATTGATAAGTAAATAAATAAAACAAAACAAACAAAAAAATTGCTGTCGAGTCGATTCCGACTCATAGCGACCCTATAGGGCAGAGTAGAACTGCCCCATAGAGTTTCCAAGGAGTGCCTGGCCTGTTTGAACTGCCAAGTAAATGAATAAGCAATTGAATTTGTCCTATCAAAGACAAACATGTTTGACAACAGCAAAACCATTTGGTTAAGCAATATGAAATAAATTGAAATTGTTATTGCTATATTTCAGCAGGGATTATATCAAAATATACAGAAGCAATAGACTGCAGTCTATAAGCATCTATACTCTGAAGTTAGAGAAAGAAAATTCCAGTTGGGCTACTACAGCAGAGGCTCTTTAAACTCTTCACCTATGCCCTGGGAACTTTCTGTCTGCTCCGGTTAGTATCTAACTGCCACAATCTGCATTTGTATACATGAGGGTTCTTTTCCCCACATTTTTTTTTCCCCACCTATGGAAAGCAAGACTTCCCACATGGGGTTGGCCCAGGAATTAAATCCACAAGAGCATCCCTCAACTGACGACTGTCAGTAGTTGCTCTGAAATTACCCCCGTTTTCTTGTCCCCTGGCTGCGATAACTCCTAGGTGTGGCATTTGTCCCCATGTCAGTAAGTTCCAGTTGCCCACAGTGTTGGTGGTCAATGATGAACTGGTTATACTGGTGTACTTCGCTGTACCCTTACTCCCCTACCAACATTACCTGCTTTTCTCAAGTAAACTGCTGGCACTGAAATCTTAGCATGAGAATCTTCTACTTACAAACTCTGTAATTTTGGATAAATAATTTATCTTACATTTGCCCCAGTTTGCTCACCTGCGAAGACAGATAAAAATGATCTCTCTCATCGCATTGCTGTAAATTTACATGAGCTCTTAGGACAAAGACTGGTGTATTAAGCCCTCAATTAATGTTATTTAGTCTTGTTACTGCTTGATTTTACTTTGGCGCCAAGTGGTCTGCATATATCATCTGTATAATCTTTACAACGACAGTAGAGTCATACTTAAAAGGATAAAGTAAGTTGCCTAAAGTTGCAGGGCAGGTTTGAAAAAGGACACTGTGCCTGTGAGAGTCCAGACTGCAGATTCTTAAATGAAAATTTTTAGAATTATTTTTTATTTCATCCATGGTACCAGTAAAGTACTTGCCATATTTAGCTTTTAATTTGTAGATATCTGATGATTAGACTGTTAAAGGATGAAAGCATCTGATATAAATGAAAAAGAAGTTTTTGAATTTTATTATACAAGAGGTTCAATTAAAAGACTTTTCAAAATGTAGATTCCTATCCCACACCTAAAGATGTCAGTTCAGTTTGTATGGAATGATATCTGCATTTTAAAAAGCTCTCTAACTGATTCTACAGCAAATAGTACAAGGACTGCATTGAAAAATAGAGTGATGATAATATAAAAACAGATATTTTCTGACCATAAGCTGGCAAATCCTAGGATTACATTAAAGGTCCTAAAGGTCCTAAAGCTCCTGGTCCAGGACACATTTTGTAATGTTTTTCACTATATGGGGCCACAGAGCAACTCCAGTTGTGAAGGGGGGGAATCTAACCTGTGTTAGCTTTAGTAAGGAGACCTCATTAGCATGAGACATTAGGACAGCTTTTAAAAGTTTCTAACACACTGGGATCAGTTGAAATTTTGAAAAGGAAAAATTGTTTACCCTCACGTTGAATAGACCCTATGGTTTCCACCTCTACAATAATTAAGGAAAAAACACTTTTTTTTAATTATGATTACTTCTATTTTATATACAAAGATACTAAGTCAGAAATTTTAAGTGATTCTCAAAAACAGTTGCATAATTAGGAAAAGGGAAAGTCTAAACCAACAATTGCGATCTCAAATACCAAAGTAGCCTGAGCTGTTTTGTTAGTGCCATGAAGTCACTTCCAACCCACAGCAACCCTATGTGACAGTAGAACTGCTCCATAGGGTTTTCCAGGCCGTAATCTTTACACGGAGCCTCTGAGCAGATTACAATCGACAACATTTCTGTCAGTCAAGCCCTTAACTGTTGTGCTACCAGGGCTCCTTCAGTGGCCTGAGATGTAACTTAAATAACTTTAAATCCATCTTGGAATAATAAACATGGCATAATGAGGCCAGGGAAGTAAAATACTACACTAACCCACCTGCACCATACCCCACCCCACTAAATATGATTGGGAGGTGATATCCAAGGCCAGGCTCACACTCATTTCTTATGGCAAGTCCTGAAATCTTTTTCAGTGAGCAATGGGGTCTTTGGGTTTCTAGAAAAAGAACTTTTTAAGCACCTTGCTTGCAATTACCGCATAGAATCAGTGGGAGGTTCAGCCACCGCACTTCAAGAACACAGGGAGAAATAGCATTGACTAAGTCAGGCAGGGTGTGATTTGGGGCTCTTAGTTTTCTGTATCGTATACAGTTCAGGGGATTAAAATGTAGCCTTAACATTCTCTGAATTATAAGGAAGTAGCCACCTGTTGTCTTTCTTTCAGGGTTTACTTTCAGGGATGTTTATTAGAAGATGCTTTTACTCCCAGATTCTTTCTTTGCTCACCCTTCGTAGCTGAAAAGTAACTGAATTTCCTGGTAGAGCCAAATGCTTGTTTCCTTTCACTGATAAATCAATGAGATGCTGAAGGAACCTCTGTTTTCCTTCTATTTCCATAGGGAATGTGTTTCTCCAAAATGAAAACAGCAAATGACTATATGATTTAAATTATAACTTTGTACCTAGACATCATTTTGAAATCCTTAAGACTACAAAAATTGTATAATGAAAGAAAAAGGGAAAAGCAATGAATGTAGTGAAACTACATTGTGCTTTTCCACCAAATCGACAAATGAATTTTAAGGCTATTTCTCCTCTTTTTCCTCCCCTTTCTCCTGTAGTTGGCAGTTAGAGTGCTTAAGTCAAGCAATAACTGGATTATGAATCTCTGCCAATTGCCTTCTTTCTTGGTGAACAAACACAATGTTTAGATTCCTGGCTGAGTTAACTAATTCCTACACTGAAAAAAAAAGACATGCAGAATAAAATAAGTAAATTTGGAAGTATTTGAGGATACATGAATTACTTTTATACTTTTATGTAAGGGAATGATACCTGCCATTAAACATACTGAACTTTAAAACTATGTGCACAATATATATTGCACTTAATATGTATTAATCGATCAATAATTATTTATTGTTGAGTTTGTGTATCTTACTATTTACACCCACCTATAATCTGTACTTTGACAAACAATAATTTGCATAACACAGACAATATCTTTATGATTTTTTTTTACTTCCTGTTTGTGTACACAATATACTCATAAAAAATCAGTTAATAAATATTTTATTTATCTTACACTTTTGAATCAGTGTGGGCTCGAGTTTTACTCTAACGCTGGTGTAAGAGGAAATGGACTGTGAAAGAACTTTATAATTAGGTTCATTTTGCTTTGTCAGTGGCTAGACCATTGGATGCAGTACAAGAATGAATTACCTTGAACAGAATAGTTTTCTGTAGGAAGAAAAAAAGAAATGACCTAAGCAATTTTTATTGTTATTGCTATGACCAACATAGATTTAATATTTGTTCCTATAATTTGATTGTATTAATTAAACTATATGAAAGAGATAAAGAAATTGTATAGACAAAAGAACCTCGACCTACTTTTTAGAACAATAGTTTCTCAATATGGTCCCAGTAGATTTTCTGAAGGTTACTCAGAACTGGATAATGATAAAAGAGGAGGATGAAAAGTTGAAGTTGGTACTTTTGGGATTTGAGGCAAATTAAACTGACAAAGTAGGGGGCATTTTACCGTGGGCATGATAATGACTGGGTTTGATAATTTTTTCCACTATAATTACAAATTGCTATATGCTACTATTTGGGTGAAGAGAAAGATAAAATTAGTATAAATGCTCTAGGGAAGACAACCGATAAATACTTACTCAATGTTTATTGTGTGAAAGTGCACTCATAAAAACATGAATAATTTCTGTTATCAAAGAATTCTTTACAATCAGAATTTCTCACTACAACATGAAACTTAGGGAGATAAGGAGGAATATACCTGCATTTGAATTTACTGATATTCTATAAAAAAAAAAAAAATTTTTTTTTTTTATACATGGGGTGGTAGCTATGTGTCGCCTCTCTTTTGCCGGTTCTATATCCTTCTTTGCTGAGCCTAGAAATGGAAGCCAAAACCTTTTGCCACTAAGTTGATTCTGACTCGCAGCAACCCTGTAAGAGAGAATAGAACAGCCCCATAGGGTTTCCAAGCCTATAAGGGTCCACGTCTTTCCAAAGAACAATCTAGACAACAATGCCAACTGACAAGAATTGACACTAAAGATGAATTTTCTTCATCATTCTTAGAAAACACCAAATTATTCTCATACTCTCCAACCATGTAAAATTTGCAGGAATATGGACAAGAAATTATAGTATGCTATGTGTTTGTTACCAAAACTAAATCAAATCCATTACCTTTGAGTAGATTTCAACTCATAGAGACCCTATAGGACAGAGTAGAACTGCCCCGCAGCATTTCCAAGGAGGGGCCGGTGGATTTATACTGCCGACCTTTTGGTTAGCAGCCTGAGCTCTTAACCATTGTGCCACTAGGGCTCTCCCAGCAGTACCATGAAAAACAATGTATGTAATACATACTTTTTGATACTCCATTATGTGTCAGTGCATCTGGTTCTGGGCTGCACACTAGGGATATATGGATAAAAGTGGCATAACCTTCACTTTAAAGAAAGATATTGTCTTAGTTATCTAGGGCTGCTGTAACAGAAATACCACAGGTGGATGGCTGAAACAAACAGAAGTATATTGTCTTACAGACTAGTAGGCTAGAAGTCCGAATTCAGAGCATCTACACCAGGGGAAGGCTTTCTCTCTTGGTCAGCTCTGGAGGAAGGTCCTTGCCATCAATCTTGCCGTAGACTAAGAGCTTCTCAGGTGTGGGAACCCCAGACCCAAAGGACTCACTCTGGTCCCAGCACCGCTTTGTTGGTGGTATAGGTTCCCCATGGCTTTCTTCACTCTTCTCTCTTTTACATCGCAAAAGAGATTGGCTCAAGACACAATCTAATTTTGTAGATTGAGTCCTGTCACACTAACATAACTGCCACTAACCCCATCTCATCAATATCATAAAGATAGTATTTACCACGCATTGGAAAATCACATCAGTTGACAAAACAGTGGACAATTACACAATGCTGGGGATCATGGCCTAGCCAAACTGATACACATATTTTGTGGGGACACAATTCAATCCACAACAGTTATGTAAATTGGTGTTAGAGAAAAAATGCCTCTTTTGCACTTTTAAATATAAACTTTTTCTCATATCTTCTCGTCCTATCCCTCTTCCTCCATCTCCTCCTGTTCTTCACCTCTTTGTCCTGCTCTGCCTCCTTGTCTGTCTAATCTTTCACCTATTCATTAGAATTAGCCTTAGTACCGCAATTTAAGTATAATGAACCTAGAAATACATTTGGAGTAACTCCTCCACTTATCTATTGAGTTGGTCCCAACTCATGGCGACCCATGTGTGTTAGAATAGAACTGTGCTCCACAGGGATTTCTGTGGCTGATGTTGTAGAGGTAGATTGCCAGGCATTTTTTTTTTTCCCCCAGGTGACTCAGTAGACTCCAACCTTTTGGTTAGCAGCTGAGCACATTAACCATTTGCACCACCCGAGGGCTCCAACTCCTCCACTGTTTTAGATCATGTTCTAAAAAAAAAAAAAAAAAAAAAAAAAACTAAAGGTAGAGGCAATTCCTATCATAAGGTAGAAACTTGACTTTCACACACAAGAACAGCAAAACTTAAATAAAAAAGTACTATTGAGTTTCTTGTACAGTGAGAAAAATCTTTTCTCTCTGCTCCAAATATAGACAAATGTCAGAAAAGTTATTTGTAAAAAAAATTAAATGCATAACCATAATTTAAAACAAAGACAACCACCATGGATTTGATAAAGAGGAAATCCCCAACTTTAAAGAGAGGGGTCTACAGAGTGGTGGATATTAGGCATATGGAGATTAAAGACCAAGGTTTTAATGCCTGCTAGAAGTGGGACCTGTACATACACTACAACTCAAATCAGCATCTATACATTAAGCTGTATAATAGGGCCAAATAGCTATCCTACTGTCCTAGGCTTGCAGCTGGGTGGATTTTACTAGTTTATGAAAGAAGGGAGACACGGGGCATTTGCTTAACAAGGAACTGGGTTTTCACCTTATAATCAGGATTGCACTATTGGTGCAGTTGGACAGACCCAAAGCTGTTAAGTATGCTTGGATAAGAGACAAAGAGATACACAAAATGTAGGGTTGGTTCTTCAGGGGAAAAAAAAAACAAAAATGTATGAGTTCACAAAAATTGCCAGAGGGAATGATACAAGACTGATATGACTGGCAACAGAGCAAATTTATGCTGGTCACCTGGTGGTCGCAGTGATTAAGAGCTACAGGCTGGTAATCAAAATGTCCATAATTGGAATCTACCAGCTGTTCCTTGGAAACCCTACAGTACTGTTCTACCCTGTTCTATCCCTATAGGGTCTCTATGAGTCGACTTGATGGTAACAATTTTATTTATTTATTTATATTATTAGTTTAAAAGGGGCCCTGGTGGCACTGTGGTTAAGAGCTTGGCTGTTAGCTGAAAGGTTGGCAGTTCGAAGTCACTTAGTGGCTGCACAGGAGACAGGTATGGAAGTTTGCAACCAAAAAGATTTGCAGCCTTAGAAACCCTATGGGGCAGTTCTTCCCAGTCCTGTAGGGTAATTATAAGTCAGAGGTAACTTGCCTGCAGCATGTTTTTTATATTAGGTTAATGGTTTTTGTTGTTCTTAGGTGCCATGAAGTCAGTTCTGACTCATGGCAACCCTATGTACAATAGAGCAAAACACTGCCCAGTCCTGCTCCATCCTCACAATTGTTATGCTTAAGCCCATTGTTTAGCCACTATGTCAATTCATCTTACTGAGGGTCTTCCTCTTTTTTGCTCACCTGCTACCAAGAATGATGTCCTTCTTCAGGGACTGATTACTTAGAACATGTATGTGAGACTTAATCTCACCATCCATGCTTCTAAGGAGCATTCTGGCTGTACTTCTTCCAAGGCAGATTTGTTAGTTCTTTTAGCAGTCCATGGTGTATTCAATATTCTTAGCCAACACCACAATCCAAAGGTGTCAATTCTTCTTCAGTCTTCTTTATTCATTGCCCAGTTTTCACATGCATAGGAGGCAATTGAAAACACCATGGCTTGGGTCAGGCACACCTTATTCTTCAAGGTGACATCTTTGCTTTTAAAAACTTTAAAGAGGTCTTTTGAAGCAGATTTGTCCAATGCAATGCATCTTTTGACTTCTTGACTGCTGCTTTCATGGATGTTGATTGTGGAACCAAGTAAAATGAAATCCTTGACAACTTCAACCTTTTCTCCTTTTATCATGATGCTGCTTATTGGTCCAGTTGCGAGGATTTTTGTTTTCTTCATGTTGAAGTGCAATCCATACTGAAGGCTCTAATCTTTGATCTTCATTAGTAAGTGCTTCGGGTCTTCTTCACTTTCAGCAAGCAAGATTGTGTCATTTGTATAACGCAAGTTTTTAATGATTCTTCCTCCAATTCTGATGCCCCATTCTTCTTCATATAATTCATTGTCTCCAATTATTTGCTCAGCATACACGTTGAATAGGTATGGTGAAAGGATACAACCCTGACACACATATCCCTGACTTTAAACCACGCAGTATCCCCTTGTTCTGTTGAAACAACTGCCTCTTAATTTAGGTACAGGTTCCTCATGAGCACAATTAAGTGTTCTGGAATTTCCATTTTTCACAATGTTATCCATAATTAGTTATGATCCACATAGACGAATGCCTTTGCATAGTCAATAAAACACAGGTAAACATCTTTCTGGTGTTCTCTGCTTTCAGCCAGGATCCATCTGACATCAGCAATGATATCTCTGGTTCTGCATCCTCTTCTGAATCTGGCTTGAATTTCTGGCAGTTCCCTGCTGATATGCTGCTGTAGCCACTTTTGAATGACCTTCAGCAAAATTTTCCTTGCTTGTGATATTAATGAAATTGTTGGATAATTTCTGCATTCGGTGAGATCACCTTTGTTGAGAATAAGTATAAATATAGATCTCTTCCATTCGGTTGGCCAAGTAGCTGTCTTCCAAATTTCTTGGCATAGAAGAGTGAGCACTTCCAGTGCTGCATCCCTTTGTCAAAGCATCTCAGTTGGTATTCCGTGAATTACTGGAGCCTTGTTTTTTGCCAATGCCTTCAGTGCAGCTTGGACTTCTTCTTTCAGTACCATTGGTTTCTGCTCATATGGTACCTCCTGAAATGGCTGAACTCTGATCAATCCTTTTTGGTATAGAGACTCTGTGTATTCCTTCCACCTTCTTTTGATGCTTCCCAAGTCATTTAATATTTTTTCCCAAAGAATCCTTCAATATTGCAACTTGAGTTTTGAATTTTTCTTCAGTTCTTTCAGCTTGAGAAGTGTTGAGCATATTCTTCCCTTTTGGTTTTCTATCTCCAGGTCTTTGCACATGTCATCATAATACTTTACTTAGTCTTCTCAAGCTACCCTTGAAAATATTGTTTTCAACTCTTTTACTCCGTCATTTCTTTCTTCTGCTTTAGTTACTTTACTTTCAAGAGCAAGTTTCAAATCTCTTCTGACATCAATTTTGGTCTTTTCTTTCTTTCCTGTCTTTTTAATGACCTCTTGCTTTCTTCCTGTATGATATCCTTGAAGTCATTCCACAACCGCTTTGGTCTTCAGTCATTAGTGTTCAACACTTCAATTCTATCCTTGAGATGGCCTCTAAATTCAGGTGTGATATATTCAAGGTCGTACTTTGGCTTTTGTCGACTTGTTCAAATTTTCTCCAGTTTCACCTTGAACTTGCATATGAGCAGTTGGTGGTCTTTTCCACAATCGGCCCTGGCCTTGTTCTGACAGATAATATTGAGCTTTTATATTGTGTCTTCCCGTAGATGTAGACATTTTGATTCCTGTGTTTTCCATTCAGTGAGGTCCACATATATAGTCACTGGTTATGTTGGTGAAAAAACGCATATGCAATGAAGGAGCCATTGGTCTTGCAAAATTCTATCATTCAATCTCTAGCATCATTTCCATCATCAAGGCCATATTTTCCAACTACCAATCCTTCTTCTTTGTTTCCAACTTTTGCATTTCAATCTCCAGCAATTATCAGTGCATCCTGATTGCATGTGGGAGCAACTTCAGACTGCAGAAGTTGGTAAAAAACCTTCAATTTCTTCATCTTTGGCCTTAGTGGTTGGTGTGTAAATTTGAATAATAGTCATATTAACTGGTCTTCCTTGTAGGCGTATGGATATTATCCTATCACTGACAGCATTGCACTTCAGGATAGATCTTGAAATGTTTTTTTTTGATGATGAAGGCAACGCCATTCCTTTTCAAGTTGTTGTTCCCAGCATAGTAGACCATATGATTGTCCAGTTCAAAATGGCCAATACCAGTCCATTTCAGCTCACTAATGCCTAGGATATTGATGTTTATGCATTTCATTTTTGAAGATTTCCAATTTCCCTAGATTCATGCTTCATACATTCCACAGTCCAATCATTAATGGATATTTGCAGCTGTTTTTTTCTCATTTTGAGTGGTGCCATATCAGCAAATTATGGTCCTGAAAGCTTGACTCCATCAAAGTCATTAAGTTTGACTCCACTTTGAGGAGGAAGCTCTTCCCCAGTTGTCTTTTGCATGCTTTCCAACTTGAAGGACTCATTTTCTGGTACTATATCAAATAATGTTCTGCTGCTATTCATAAGATTTTCAGTGGATAAATCTTTTCAGAAGCTAACTGCAGGGTCCTTCTTCCTAGCCTGTCTTAGTCTGGAAACTCAGCTGAAAACTCTCCGCCACGGGTGACCCTGCTGGTATTTGAATACCACTGGCATAACTTCCAGGATCACAGCAATATGCAAGCCCTCAGAGGATGACAGACTGATAGATATGTGAGGGTGGGTTAATGGAGCACCCTGCAAAAAATATTTGAAATAAGTAAAAGTATAGTTACAATAACCAGAGTTTAAGCATGGGTGGGGAATACCGTCCGTCAAATGAGGATGGGCATATATGAAAAACTGGAAAGTTTTTAAAAAAAATGTAGTCATTGGAAGAAAACAATAGAAAGCCTTAATAAGTGGCTGTGCACAGATGAAGCTAGAAATAGCAAATTAGACAATAGAAGTGAAGGAATGCTCCAAAATGTATCAAGAGTTAGAGGGATAACCAAAAGAAACAAATAATCCAAACCCATTGCCGTCGAGTTGTTTTGACTCATAGCGGCTATGTAGGGATAGAACATAAAAAATGGATGCAAAATTTGAGGGATAAGAAACTTACATTAAAACCTGCATCACAGGAGTTCTCAAAAGCAGTGAACAGATAAGGGAAGAAGCAAATAAAAAGCAGAAAATAGAATTAGAGAAAGACATGAACCCTCAGATTTGAAAATGAGATCTATAATTAGAAAGATGCATTTTTAAACATATATAAATTGATAAGAAGAAGAAAGTGCACCCAGGAAACAAAAAGACGGAAAAAAAAAAAAAAAAAGCTATTCAAGAGAAAAGTGAGATTAGCTACCACAGAGTGGCAATGAGACTGATTCTGATTTCTCATCAGCAAAATAGATGTGAGTAATATCTATAAAGTACTGAACAAAAGAAGTTGAATCTAGAACTCTATAACAATCTATATTTTCTTTCATGAGTGAAGATGTGATAAAGACATTTTGAGTCATAAATTACCATACATTTTTACTACTCACAGACCCACTATTATTAAAGTACATACATCCGTAAAAAAGATGCAGGGACAAAGATAGCAAAAGAAAGAGAGGAGCAAAAATCAGGAGTGAGCACAAACGTTGGTAAATAGTTATATACACCTATGTAAGAACTCTAATGAAACAATAATATCATACGAATAAAAATATGATGAAAAAATTCTAAAGTTATAAATATGGCTGATGGGGAGTTGTGATTCAGCAGGAAGTTAAAGTCCTTTGTTAGAAAATCAAAATTGAAGATGTATGTTAGTAACAAAGTGCCAGTTATTTAAAAGAGTAGACGTAGAATGGACATATTTCAAATAGGTTATGAAATAATGGGAATGAGGAGAACTAGGTAAGTATAAAAAAACAGAAAAAAGGGAAAGAAAGCAAGCAAAGAAAATACATAGTAAATAGGAACAAAAAAGAATGACATGTAATTTCAACGGTAATCAAATAATATAGAGACTCTCAGATTGATATTTTAATCCAGATATATGTTCTTTATGAAAGAGTTAATTTTGTATATATGACAGAGAAAGGATGGAAAAAATTAGCAACATCCAATAAACAGAAAGCTAATGAGCAAATGGAAATGTCAGAAAACTAAGAATTTAACACATATTAATAAATAGTACAAAAGAGAAGCATTTTGTACAAACAAAATAGACAAGTTAGTAAGGAGATTCATAATGAATAAAGTGCATGATCAATATACTTAAAGCAAAAATGCATAAATATGTTATGATAAATGGAAAAATCACAAGTATTTGGGGAGGATTTAAGATATCACTTTCATAAAGAAATTGACAGAAGAAAAAAAGTGGTAAGAATATAGAATACAATTAAACAACACCATTATTAAACTTAATTTTCTACATGCATATAGAATCTTGCACCCAAGAGCCAAAAATATAGATTCTTCTCCAAGTCTGTAAAAAAGAAAAATTGCAAAGTATTAACCATATAAAATACCTCAGTTAAAGTCACACACAAACACACGCACACACACACACACAAATATCAAATATATTTGGAAACATAAAAGCACCCTTCATAGTTTAAAAGCGCCACATTGTTGCTTTTTTAAAAAAATGTATTTAAGTAATTCTTAGATGTGTGGGAAAAAATCTTATTGAAAATATAAGATAACTAGTCTTACAGGAGCCCTGGCGGTGGTGGCCCAGTGGTTAAAGCAATCAACCTCTAACGGAAAGGTCAGTGGTTTGAAACCACTAGCTGCTATGCAGGAGAAAGATGCCGCAGTCTGCTTCTGTAGAGATTTACAGCCTTAGAAACCCCATAGGGTCACTATGGCTTGGAATCAACTCCATGGCAGTGGGTTTGGTTATTTTGCTATTATTATTATTATTTTTTGGTAGTAATGAGCAACAATTTAGTAACACCAGTGTGGCAGTTTTTACAGTCTTAAATAGTTTTATTGTAAAAGAATAATACTAAGCCTTCAATTCAAAAGTCTAGAAAAAAAGAAATGAATGCCCTAAAAATAGAAAGAAAATAATAATGAAAAATTAAGCTAATTAAATATAAAACAATAAATGCCGTAAAAATAATACAGATGACCAAAAAATATTGGTGATTTGTAAATAATTATAAAAAATAAGTTTTACCAAGACTTACCAACCCAAGACACCCAATAAAGGAAAAAGGAAAGACAGAGAAAAATAATATTAGCACTTTAAAAATATCAACACAACATCCATAGTTCTATTTTCACTGAGTTCTCCTTGCTAAATGTATTTTATTATCTTAGGTTTTATAACCAAATAATTTTTTGTATTAAGTGACTTAACCTTGATTTTTTTAAAAAATAATGCACACTGGCCATACTATTGTGATTTGAAGGCATATCATTTGACAATAGACCTAGCTTTTGGTGTAAGTTCATTAGATATCTTGTTATGGAGGTAAAGCATTTAAGTACTTTTTTGTTATTAACCTCCTTTTTCTTCTGTTTGCTTTGTTTCTGCTGCTGTCTGTTTGCATATACAAAATCTTGTGTCTGGTCTTTTTTGTTGTTGGAGATTGTGTTGTTTCCATCGAATACACAAGGGAGTCTTCCACAGGGAAAAGATGGAGACCTAGGCCTAATAGTTCTATAATCCAAGCTGACCAAGAACTAATGGCTGGGATTCTGATAGACCAGTGACCACTATGAGGAGAGATGATTGGTCAAACTTTTCCTTGGGTCCACTACTAAACCTTCCTGAGGCCAGTTTCTAGCACTGCATGTATTCCATATTTTAGGGAAAAGGATTGTCAGGTTCCTGTTCATAATGTCACTTCCTAGTTTCTGTTTGGTAGAGAAACCCAAGACACTCTAAACTACTTTTAACTGTCATAGCTCTCTTCTTTGTTAGGAGATATTTATGCCAAATTCACAGCCTCCCTCTGCAATTACTTCTAACCCTTATTTAAAGTTTCACTCACTTTTTTAGATGCTAAAATTTTGACTTGAAGTAATGAGAAAATTTTTACAGGCTAAGAGCAAAAATTTAAAATATATAAAAGAAACTCTAAAAAAAGGAGAAAAATATCAAATATTAAAAAAAAAAAATGAAACTCTAAATGCAAGGTAATCTCCTCAAAGGCTATATCTTTCTGAAATTTAGCCCTCCGTGCATTTTTCTTTCTTTCTTCACAGATATGTCTGCCCAACAGAGTTTTACTCCTTTTATTCCTTTCTCTGACTTTCTAAATTAGCTACATTTTCTTTAGGATTTTAGAAAAGGAACAATCACATTGTAAAACTGCTAGACCAGAAGGTAGATCTATAAAAGTCGAATTGAAAACCTTGATCTAGAATCAAATGAAGAGCTATAATTATGGATTTTCCTAAATTTAGGAAGATAGGCAGAAATTTGCTGCAGAATTCAGGATTTTGGCTTATGGGCATTATCCTAGACTATTAAATGTATCAACTAGTTAACTTAATTATTAATCTCTCAGAATCAGAAAAATGATTAAAAGCAGTAAGGATAAGAAAAAGAGGATTTAAATAGCCAAGTTTTGTAAATTTTTTTTAAATATCTTAATAGGGTATACAAAATAGGAAATAGACTACATAAGGGCATTTCAGAAGCCTTTTACATGTGAGAAAGTCATGCATAATCTTGTTCTATAATAATTCTGGAAAAAAATATATACCCATGCCCTGAAGGATGCTTCGAGCACCTCCAAATGGCTTTGATACTTCTGCTCTCTCTCGGGGTAATGCTTATGAAATAATAATGGTAGGTTTAGCTTCAAGATAAGTTGAAGCAATTTCCTGTTGAAAATTCACAATACTCAAAAATGAATTTTGAAACAAAACTACTAATGAAGGATAAATTCATCATTGTGTGTGTGTTTTATAATTGACCTGATTTCTTCACCCAGTGAAATATATTATGGTGAGAGGAGCTAGATAATAGAAAAGGTAGCAACACTGTTGATAATAAAAATAGTAGAAACAGTGACAATGCCCTTTATAGATGAGTTAATAAATAAAAATGGAGTGTCTGTATGCACCAGGTATGATGCAGCATTTAAAAGGAAACACTTAGAACTGTAGATACCAGCATATATAGATCTGAAGTCATAATGTCAAGTGAAATAATAATACTGAAGAATGGACAAAAAGACAATGATTCGATTTGTGAAAATTTTAAAACTTATACCAAGAATGACATATTGTGCATGAATGAACAAATTATGTTGAAAAGTGGAAAAAGATGGACAAGAATGATACATCACGTTCTCAGGAAAGTGATTGCCTTGAGGACAGAGGATAGAATAAAGGCATGACTTTGTGTTGGTTGTCAAAAAAGACTTTGATTTTATGAATACTATTTTATTTAAAATTTTTAGGGAAATAAGACAAAATATAAACAGCTCTTTTGGTGGTCAAAATGGCTCAGTACACTTATATATGAGAGCCCTTCCCCTCCCTAAAACATATAACACGGATGAAGAGAAAATCAAAAAATGTTAACTAGGATTGCTAACAAAATAAATATATCTGTGGACCAAAAACATACCCGCATTGCCGTCGAGCCGATTCCGACTCATAGCGGCCCTATAGGACAGAGTAGAGCTGCCCCATAGAGTTTCCAAGGAGCGCCTGGCGGATACGATCTGCCGGCCCTTTGGTTAGCAGCTGTAGCACTTAACCACTACGCCACCAGGGTTTCCATAAAAACAAAAATTGCAAACAGGCTGAAGTGGTAGTTCGCCAGGAACACACTTATAGTCAAACAGAGCCGTGTTTGGTATTTGATGCAACATGGGAGATTGTAAACCATATGAACTATGGGAGCCCTGGTATGTTTCAGAAAGAAGGTGATAGGAGTCACTTGCTGTACAATTCAGGCTACATTAGGTAAATTAAAAAAAAAAAAAAAAAAGGAGTGTTAATGAAGTGAGAGTCTTTTTTGGAGTGAGTGCTGTCAGAAAGCGGGGATAATCCAGGGACCAGGCATCTAAATAATCTAGGAGGCCAACTTCTCATTAGGGAGAAACAATAGCCAGTCAGGTTAGCTGGGGACGAGGGATGCCTGGTCCCTCTTTCCGAGTTGTGGACGCACTGTGTGTTTGTTTTTATGATCTTGTATTGTCTTGTTCCATCACAATCATAGATGCCGTATTTTAGGAAAACAGCAAGCACCTTCTGCATTTGATCCCTGGCCGTGTCCTCCCTCTGGAAGGCACCCTCACTGGCGCCCTCCGCCATGCCAATCCTCTTCCACATGTTGCTGTAAAAAATTATTATAGCATACTTACAAAAACACCTCACGGGAGGAGGGTGCGGCCAGCAAATAAACATAGAAGGCACATTTGTGCGCTTAAAAATACGGTTATCTTGTCTGATGTTGATATTCTATGAAAATGTTTATTTTCAGCAAGAGAGCATGACAGCCTAGCTGGTAGGAGCTAGACCAGATATCACATGTCAGCTGTCAGAATTGAACATTTTCTTTCTCATCACCACGGGGGAACACAGATATGCAAAGATGTGTTTTTGATGGATGCCACAGAAGAGTTAGTGGAGGCAACCGCAAAGTCATAAACTGGAGGGGATGTGGTGCGGGGATGAAAAAATGGAAATAAATATAAGCATGTCACTTACTCAAAATGTATTCCATTAACCTATTGCTGTCCAGTCGATTCTGACTAACAGTGACCCTTTAGGACAGAGTAGAACTGCCCCACAGGGTTTCCAAGCAGTGGATGATGGATTTGAACTGCTGACCTTTTGGTTAGCAATCAAACTCTTAACCACCGCACCACCAGGGCTCCAATGTTTAGGCAAACCAAAATTCCAAAACTCACAAGTAAATGCAATAGTATGGAAGGAAAACAAATCAAATAATAATAAAATAAATTCACTCCACCTTATTGGAAGATTTTGGATGATCACTTTCAAATAAGTAGGTTTAGGCTACTCGATGAAAGAACTTTTCAAAATTTCCTTTAAAAATTACAAAATAGTTTTATTTGCCAAATCTGGGTGTAGAAGCAATTTATTTTATTACCTTTTGTACATTTCTGTTTTTCTATATTTTTTAAATTTCTCAAAAATATCTTCCTCTAAACATGACTAGAATAATTGAGTATTCAGCATGCATTTAGCAACTATGATATAGAGCACAGCTCTTGTCATTCTGAGAAATACAAAGATACAGAAGGCATGACCTCTCCCTCAAGACGAAAGTGAAATAAAATATAGCATAGAATTTAATTGAGTGATATAGGCTATACAAACTCACCAAAGATGTATAGAAATCCATCTTTAAGTAGTAAAACTGATTTTATTTTTTCAGGTATGGTCAAAAGTAAAAGGAAATCAATGGCAACCTAATTCAAATGAAAAAAAGAAGTTTCCGAGTGCTTATTTCTAGATTGTTGTTGTTGATAGGTACCATTGAGTTGGTTCTGACTCACAGCGGCCCTACGTACAACAGGAGGAAACACTGCCCAGTCCTGAGTCATGCTCACAATCACCTCTAGGCTTGAGCCCACTGGTGCAGCCACCATGTCAATCCATCTTGTTGAGGATCTTCCTCTTTTTTGCTGACCCTCTACTCTGCCAAGCGTGATGTCCTTCTCCAGGGACTGATCCCTCCTGGTAACATGGCCAAAGTATGTATGATGTTGTCTCATCATCCTTGCTTAGAAGGGGCATTCTGGTTGTACTTCTTCCAAGACAGATTTGTTCGTTCTTTTGGCAGTCCATGGTATACTCAATATTCTTCGCCGGCGCCATAAGTCAAAGGTGCCAATTCTTCTCTGGTCTTTCTTATTCGTCGTCCAGCTTTCACATGCATGGGTAGCGACTGAAAACACCTTGGTTTGGGTTAGGCGCACCTTACTCTTGAAGGTGATGTCTTTGTTTCTCAACACTTTAAAGAGGTCTCCTGCAGCAGATTTGCCCAATGCAATGCGTCTTTTGATTTTTTGACTGCTGCTTCAATGGGTGTTGATTGTGGATCCAAGTAAAATGAAATTCTTAACAACTTCAGCCTTTTCTCCCTTTATTATGATATTGGTATGTCTAGATAAGTACTAGGAAAAGCAAAAAGAAACAAGTTTCCATTGATTCCACCGCATGTATGTCAGTGTAAAACTGTGCTCTGCAGGGTTTTCAGTGGGTGATTTTTTGGAAGTAGATTGTCAGACCTTTCTTTGGAGGCACTTCTGTGTGAACTCAAATCTCCATCCTTTTTGTTAGCAGCTGAGCATTTTAACTATTTGCATCATCCAGTGACTGTGTCCACTATACCCCAGTTTAAATTCCCCCTCATCCAGCTTTGCTTCCCTCACTCCTTCATGACATTTTTTCTGGAGTTCACCCTTAGACATACTTTTATGCAAAGCTTCTTAGAAATCGTTTCCAGAGGGTGGAAAAACATCGTCTCTAAATAGAAATGGGAATATGTACAGCAAATGAAAATTTGGATTTTTTTCTCAATAATTTTACAGACTTAATGTTATCATTTATAATTAAAAATGAATTATGTTCTTCATATCTAATTTAATAATATTAAACCTAAGAATTTCTTTTTTCAATTTTTATGTCATTTAAAAATTTTCCTCTTGGAAAAATTCAAATAAAGCATGATATTTCCTCATTTACACACTAAAATATTTGCTCATGGGAGACATAAAATGGTTTTTGAGAGAAAGATGATGTAAAAGAAATTGATAGCTGGTGGAAGGAAATTATGCAACCACATTTTTCAGCATAGGAAACTTAAATGATGTCAAAAAATATGCTGCAACTAACAGGCTCATCAAGCTTTCCAAATAGTAAAATAAAACAAAGCAAATCGAAGCAAAACAAAAGGCTCTTACTCTAATATTATCATCTTGTTATCACAGAAGAAAAATCAGGGTTTGCATATTAGTTGATGCTTTTAAAATATGTTAAATGGAGAAATTCATGCTCTATAATTTTTTATTCCCAATTAGCATGTTCTTCTATGAACTGGTTTTTAAGTACGTTCTATCTGGCAGGCACTTGATTAAGAGCTGAGGATGGAATTACAATGAAAAGTTTTTGCCTTCAACGAACTTCCTTTGGAGCTGAGAATATAATTTATAAACACAGAGGTATGATAGTAGAATCCAGCACTTACCGTTGCAGGGACACAGAGTAGGGACTGATTCATTTCACCAAGGGTTTAAGAAAGGCCTCGAAATGTAGGTGACATGAAGTGACTTATATGAGGAGTGGGGAGTGTTCCTATGAGCACATACAAAGATAAGTGCAAGAACATGTCATATTTGTTGAGCAGTACAAAATGGTGTTGCAGGCTGGTCCTTGTGTAGGAAAAGGACAAGGGTTAGCAGTGTGGTACACAGAATGTATAACAGGGAACTGTAAGACATGGCTGGAATTGTTTCAACAGCATCATTCATAACAGGAAATATTTTGATTTGTGTTTGCTTTCAGCTCATAAATGATAAATAAGTGACAAATGATAAATTTTGGCATTGGTATAGATACTGGAATAGTATGATGTTTGAATGGCTTTTTCAAACCCTTCTAAATCAAGACAGACTTCTCAGATGAAAGAATTAATAGAAGCAAAATATTCTCCCTGCTGTTTAAAGTCCTTGTTGAGTTGCCACCTGAAAATTGTAGAGAACGTTACATAAAATGGGTCTTAAAAAAAAAAAAAAATTTTTTTTTGATGAGTGCTAGGCATTGTCTTAATGCAAGCATGTGAAAATGCAGATTTCCTCAAAAATGAATACCAAGAACATGCTTCTTAAACTTCAATCAAATGAAGATCTTAGAAGTGTTAATGTGAAAGAAATATGAACAAAATATAAAAATAAATTTATTTCGGATATTTTTCAATATTTCACTAGGCACGCTCAACCTCCTTCAGCCACAAGGCATTTGTTCCAGGGTTCATTATATCCTCTAGTAAATAAAATTTAATGATATTCTAGTGGACCTAAAGAAAAAGTGTTTTATTTAAATTGTTAAGAAAGTCAAATGATCATTGTGTTCGGAATAACTTGCAAAATGTTGGTAAACTAAACTTTTTTAAATCAATTTTATCTCTTAAATTTTAGGAGATAAGAAACTAATTCAAAGCCACTTAGAATTATACTGAAAATATCTGCAAAAAGTAAACATATGCTGAATTCTCACAGCTGATAAAATTCAGAGTAGTATCCTCTACTTAGAGATTTATCCCTCAATTTATCCTATATATTTTTCTTCTTAGAAGAAAAGAGAATAAATATATTTTCCTATGTTATTGATACATATTATATGGATATGATGTATACCAACAGCGCCAATAAAGCATGAGTGCTTTGAACATTGATGACAGCAGAGATTACTCTACTATAGTTTGAATAACCAGCTGTATGTTAGATTTTACAAGATTTGGGGTTACAATATTTTTTCACCTTAGAAAATGAGGATAATGAGCAGATGAAGAGGATAAAATAATCATTTAAAAATTACTTTAAGTGTCAGTGTTTATTAGTGATTGACTATTAAATAAATACTTTTATTTAAAATTATTCCATTATTTACCTTCATGATAATGCTATGGCTAAGTTTATTTCTCAATTACATATTTCAAAATATGACATAGAAAAACATAGAAGTGGAATCACAAATAAAGGACACATTCTTAACTTGAACAACTGAATCCTCAGACCTTGAATTCCCAGATGGTTGTTTAGTCTACTGACTCGTGTGCTAAGGCACAATGTTGAGAGGAGAGAATCAGGACAAGATACCAGTATTATATGGTCTAAGCCTCATAGACTGTGGGTAGGTACAGGTTAAGAGAAAGGACTTAATGAAGAAAACAAAATCGACTATGCTTTAATTAGTCCTAAATGTGTTATCTTGTTTTCCCAAAATTGTTTCCTTTTATATAATTTGTAGTCTTTTTTCAAGTGACTTGTGAGTACTTGAAAATGAAAAAAAAAGAAAAGAAAAAAAAGTAATAAAACTAAACTATCAGACATTTGCCCTGGTAAATAAAAAGTTTATAAAAATGAAATTCATTGCCATAATTATTTACCATTTCAAAGTGAAACAGTGACAAAGAAGGGGGAAAAAAGTATATGTGTGTGTGTGTGTGTGTGTGTGTGTGTGTAACCATCTCATCTGGAAAAGGGAAGAAGAGTGGTAAATATAAGTTTCCCTCCCCCTTTTCCAAATAATAAAATTATTTCAAAAAAAATAAAATCTCCATGTTTTTTAAATTAAAAAATAAAAAGAAATATGTACTTTCCCCACTAGGTGGCACATAGTTTAATTTCACTTTGTTCACTTGGTTGCACTAAAGCAATAGACTATAACTGAAATCACTTTTTCCTTAACATTTTATTCAAAATAGGAATATGGTCACCATAACATATTATATGTACACATGACGTGAAATGGTTGTAAGGAGTAGAACTCCCCTGTAGAGTCCCCAAGGAGGGCCTGGTGGTTTCAAACCGCTCACCTTTTGGTTAGCAGCCATAGCTCTTAACCACTGCTCCACCAGGGATGCACACAAACACACACACACATACTTTTTTTTCCCCTCTTTGGCCCTCTTTCACTTTGAAATGGTAAATAATTATGGCAATGAATTTCCATCCTCCATTTTAAGTGGCATTTGTTCAAAATCCGCTAAGTGCTGTTTTACATCTTCTCTGCATCCATTATAGCAATTCTGTGTAAGAAAAAGTAGAATTTTCTGTATGGTTATTTCCAGTCACATCATATAACATCTTCCTTGTGTTCCTAGGTTCCAGAGATAATCTTCTTGGGTTTATGTCTACATAAACAGATTTGCCTTGTAAACCAGCAATCCTGCGTGGCTGAAACACATCTCTGGTAGATACTGAGAAACGTATCTAGGAACTGAGCTCCAGCTTAGGATCATTACATCCCTAAAGGTGGATTTCAATGGACTTCCACCCAGCATTCTTACCTGGAATAGGAGCAAAAAGTTTGCGTATGTTATTTTCTTTATAGGAAATTAATCGATTATAACTGGAAACATTTGTAAAAGTAAAATGAAATAATATTGGAAATAATAAAATTATGGAAACCCTGGTGGCATAGTGGTTAAGTGCTATGGCTGCTAAGCAAAGGGTCGGCGGTTCAAATCTGCCAGGCACTCCTTGGAAACTCTGTGGGGCAGCTCTACTCTGTCCCATAGGGTCGCTATGAGTCGGAATCGACTCGACGGCAGTGGGTAATAAAATTATATTGTTTACGTTTTCCCCCAATTCTGTCTTAAACATGTTTGATTGTTCCAGAAGCCAACTATTGTTTCTCGTTATTTTTCTCCTCAGTTGTAGTACAGACATGCATGAATTATCAAAGGCAGTAGTGGACTTAGGCATACTGTTCAGTTTGATGCTGAGCATTTTCTATTCTTCAATCCATATTACATAATCTGCATTAAAATATCAAAAGGTCTGAAGTCATTGTACATTTCATTTGAGTTAGGCCTGGCAACCAAGTGTGGCTTATAATGATAAGCTAACTCTGCTGGACCCCATCAATCCGGGGCAGTAAAACTATTGAAGTGTTTAAACATTCAAGCAGAGAGATGAAAAGCAAGCCTTCACCACCATGCATGTTAAATATTTCAGAAGATTTTGCCCTTTGTTTTACTCTAGCTAGATTGGTGTGGAGACACTGCTCGCCTTTATTAAAGTACATAATTTTACAATAATTGAAATATAAATAAGAAGCATTGACCCTATTCTTTATACCACAAAAATGGAAATATAAAGAATATGGTCAATTCTTGTTTAATGGAGAAAGATAATAATAAAAATTCATATAGATAGTGAAATAGTAAAATTCAAAAGTACCCCCTTTGTCCAAACGTCTCACCTTCGTGATTCTCCTAATTCTTTCCTTTCTCCAGACTTGCTCTTTCTTTTTACTGAATCCCCAAGTTCTTGATTGATCCCTATTTTCTTAGTCAATTTTTTTCTGAATTCTTTTGTATTGTATTGATAGTTCAGTGCAGACCAGACAGAGGAAATATTTCAAATACTTTCTTCTTTTTGGTATCAATTCCTTCAGTCTTTTGATCAGCATATTCACAATGGAAGTCTCCAATGTGGGCAAATTTGACCACTGAATTTTGGAGTCTAGTGACCACAGTCTACATTGGCTCTGTCATTTACAAGCCCTGAGACCTTAGAAAACCACTGAGTAACTGTATACCTCACTAGTTTCAAGTAAAAATGTTGGGACTTAACTCACAGAGTTGTCACAGGATTAAATAAGGCCTCATAAAGTTGAAGCATGACATAAATATAAGGCAGCATTATTGTTCAGTCCTCCACCAAAGCAGGTAACAGTAACTAGAAAAAATAATCCTATGAAAAGGCATTTTGTTCCTCTATAAAAGTGTAATTTCTAAACTCAGGTGGATATTTAACTCTGCTTTTCTTTTATTCATATTTATCTCCAGTTGTCTCTACTATGCATGTTTTTCCCATTCTCCTCATGCACTGAGATCTGTTAATCAATTCATTTCAATACATATTTGTTTAGAGCTCCAGCCATTCTGTGCTTCTGTCATTGCCTCCCACTGCGCTGAGGAAATAGGGGTGATCAGGTGCGAATGCTTTCGTGGAGTCTGTGTGAGAAGGCATTCCTTTACCTTCACTTCCCATTTTCCCTCTTTCTGCTGACTCTGAGGCAGTGTTGATCCCTGTTCATTCTCCAGGAAGTATGGTTTTGATAAATTCTGATACCATCTGGAATCACCTGGTACCTTACTGTTTCAATTATGTAGTCGGTGTTTTTTGTATTTTTATTTTTTTCCTGTCTTTATTGAGTGATTCACACAGCCTTACAAATAGATTCAACTTATCCCTATCTTAATAACACCTTCCTTCGACCTTGAAGTTTATTCAAGTTACCACTATTTCATTTTTTCCTTCCACGGTTAAAAACTTAACATCAAATATACTTACTTACTGTTTTTTCCTAAAATGATAACTAACCTAAGGAAAAATTTCAAGTATAGTGCAATGGATTTTTTTTTTTCATGAATGGTTTGAAAAAATGTTACCAACATTGTGTTCCATCATCTTTAATATATTAGTGTGTATTTCCTACTAACAAGTACATTCTCTTACATGAATGTAATATAACGACCAATATTGAGAAATTAGCATCAATTCATTACCCACATCTAAACCTCAGTCTCCATTCATTGTTCTCAAACTCTCCCAATAATATTTTTTAGAGGAAAATTACCCAGCCCATCATCAGATGTTGTATTTAATGTCCTTGTCTCTTTAGCCTCCTTCAACTAGGACAAGTCTCTATTCTTTCCTTTTTTTTCATGACCTTGACAATTTTGAAAAATGCAGGCCAGTGATTTTATAGAATGCTCATCAATTTTGATTTGTCTAATATTTTATTTGATGAGGTTCAGGTTATGCATCTTTGGAAGGAATATCTCACTGATGCAGTGTTCTTCTAATGTCATCTTATCAAGTGTTCATGATTTTGTTTTATTTTAATATTGGTGATGTTAATTTTGATCACTTGATTAAGCTAGTGTTTGCTAGGCATTTCCACTCTAATGTTACTCTTTTTTTTTTCTTCTTAATTCATAAGTATTTTTTGGAAAGGTTTTTTGAATCTATGTACATTTTCTATTCCTTGTCAAGCTTTCATTTTATTCATTTTATTACAGTCATTATGGATTTGTAAATGTCTATATAATTCAATGAATTATGATATGTTAATAATATTAATCACTTTGATTCTCAAATTATCCAATATTTGGGCAGTGGGTACCTCCTCAAGCTGGCCCCTGTATCCTTGACAATTTCTTTACTTTCTGGCACAAAAAATTACTGCAGACAGACTCATATTTTTCATTCTCAATCCTGGAATCCACCATTTCTCCAAGGGGCTGTGATTCCTTTTAGAATAGATTGGAATTTAGAAAAGAGTACTTTGGTGTCTAGTTTGCTCATTACTATTGGCAGGACACTGGTTTTGAATATCGCAAAATGGGGTGGCAAGTTTGGGTTGATGGAGGACTCATAGCTTACCACTGAAAAATCAGAGTTGGCTGTACATGATCAAAGCACACAGCAGGTTGTTCTGAAATGGACAGATAGCTTGGTGAACCGGTTGAAAGTTGCTGTGAACTTTGTATACTCTGAGATGGGAATTGTCCTTTGCATCCTGTAAATGCCAGGTAAAACTTCCCAGATGAAGCAGCTGTTACGGTGTATATGGAAGCCATACTGGATTGTCTTTATGGTGACAGGAAAATTCATATACTTAACATGTCCCTTACACAGATCACTGTATATTCTGTGACTGAGGGGACCCTTTTGCATGGGCACCCATGTAATCTGTTGCTGCAAAACATAGCAACTGTCTGAGAAGCCATATCAGATTTGTTTTCTCAGTTTCCACTTACGTGTCTTAAAATGCTAAGAAAATTAGAGTGATTTACAGGAGAATAGGAAAAGGAAAAAAAAAGATAGGCAAGGGACTCATTCCAGCAGGGTAGAAATCTTTAAATTGTTACTAAGAAGTAGGATGAATAAAGTAGGCATTGATGTGGTCAAATCAAAAGTCTTAATGCAGTATTGTTGTAGGTTGGGTGGATTGATGGGAGCCCCTCCTGGTCCTCCAAAATAGAGGGACCTAAACAAATACACTTTATCTACTCTAGGTTGGAAGAATTCAAAAAGCCAGAAGTCAAAGATGACAATGAAAAATCTGACCCCAAATTGACAAGGGTAAAGTTCTAGCTAATTAATCAGGATAAGGACCAGGATCCCTTGGTCAGGGCCATGGCTGACGACTCAAGCTCATATGCACATGTGTGAGTGAAATGACCAAGGGATGGACAAGAAAGATTTCTGGAACTCCTTGACATGGGAAGTCAATGCACTATGGCTCAAAAATCTGTTGGTAAAGTCCTAACAGGCACTACAATTAGACTGGGAGGCTGTGGGGATATAATGGTTAATTGGTTTAGAGTAAAATTTGGAAGAAAATTAGAATGTTTAAACATACATTATGTGAAGTAGTTGTACCTCTTTATCTGAATGTATTGTTAGGATGAATATTTTATTTGACTGGGGAATATTACCCTTACCTAGTGTTGTAAAACAGAAAGCTAGTAAGTTAGCCCTTTGCTGGTATTAACTGGACACGCAAAATGGGACCTACAGAATTGCCTGAGCCCACACAGGTTAAATTGAAACAGTATCAGATAACTGATGGACAAGAAGAGATGCTTGCTCTAATTAATGACACGATACAAGTAGGAGTTCTGATACTAAAAAATAGCCCAGTGTAGTTTGTAAAAAGCTGGATGGCTCATAGAGACTAGCCAGTAGACTACTGAGGCTTGAAATAGTAATACTACTTATAGCATCAGCAGTCGCTGATACAGCTTCCAGAGCGCAAAAATAGAACAAGCTAAAGGAAAGTGGTAGTGATTGGTCTTGCAAATGGTTTTTTCTTGATACTCGATCAGGAAAGACTCAACTACAGTTTTGCCTTCAGGTGGGAAAGATCCTGATTAGCATTTATTGTATTGCCACAGATTATTTGGATTCAATATCTTCAAGTTATAATTTGGCTAGGAGATTATTAAGGTTTAATGCAGGTCCTGAGTATAAAATACATTACAGTGATGATATCAGAAGCTGAACAGTATATGCCAACAAGAACTTTTCCCTCTGCCAGCAAGAAAGACAGAGACTGCAGATGGCTGTGTGGTAGATTCCCTGGGTGGGGAAGGCCCACACGTAGTTGGCAATAAAACTACGGTGGACTGCTGCTGAAGACTATGAATGGGGGCTGACTACAATAGGCACCTACTCTGGACAGGCTCTTCAGAGCTAGTGGTAGACATAAATGCTTAAAATACTATTAAAAAAAAAAAAAACTGGAACAGAAGATACTGTACCAATTTGGACTGTTGAGTTACATTTATTTAAACAACAGAATGCACTTTGTAGCTCTTAGTGTTCAGTGATGGTCAAGGAGATTTCACATCAAATGTTGCATGGATCCTCAAAGAAGTAGTTTGGTAGAGAGTTGAAATAAACAATTGAAATATTTGCTGTCTAAAACAGAGGAAGATAAAGGGCATGTATGTCTGGCTTACATGCCTTCATGAGGGAATGCTTGCACTCAGCATGAAGGGGACCAGCTGAAGGTTTCCACTAGAGAGACCCTCTCCTTTTCTAGGGTAACTGGGGAACGGGAGGCAGGGGAGGATGTTGGCTCTACTGTATAATTCTTCCCCATATCACCTCAGCTTTCTTTTTTTTTTCTGCCTGATGCAGTCATCTAGGACCAGGGCTGCAATTGTGCACATTAGAAGCAGGGATGATCCCTAAGGTGGGGTGGAGGAGGGGGACAAAAACTATAATTATAACCATGTGCCAGCATTTCTAAGGGCCTGATGCATGGATTGCGCTTTCACCCTATTTGACAAAGTTGAGGTTGATAGTAAATCTGGCTATATTTCCTAGGAGTTGAGACAGCCCACCAACTCTGTACCTGTGATGGTTAATTTTATGTGTCAACTTGGCTAAGGTATGATTCTTAGTCATTTGGCCAGACACTGGACTGATTGCTGGTCCTTAATGTAATACAAGGTAATCACCGTCCATGATGTGATCGACTAATCAGCTGAAACTGGAGTTTCCTTAGGGGTGTGGTCTGCCTCCAGTATATAAATAGGTGTTCTGGCAGACCTCACTCTCTCAACATTGCGCTTTCTATCCCTGACCTCCAGGGCCTGCAGATTTTGTATTCACCTGCAGTGCAATGCTCCCGCAATCCTGCGCACCAGCAGAGGTCTCCAGCCTGCCCTGAAGTCTTGGGAGTTGCCAGTCTCCAAAATTGCATGAGCTATTTCCTTGAAGTAAATATGTAAATATATGTCTCACTGGTTTTGCTTCTCTAGAGAACCCACCTAAGGTAGTACCTACGAAGGCCTTCACTATCTAAATGAGAATGGACAGAGAGAGAGGCAGTTGCTAGACTGGTATTACTGGCACCAATCTGAGCAGCACAGTGGCTGAGCTTACTGTCTCTTCCAAAGTTGGAAAAGTTCGGGTTAAAATCAATAGCAAATGACAAGAAGGAGGAATAGAAGCTGAGAGTAAAGGAATAAATAAATGGGTTATACAACACGGGAAAGCCAGTATTATATTGGTGTCTTAAGCTCAGAACAAGAAAGTGATATTGTGTCTTATCACAATTAATACCAAATATCTGAAAGAACAAAACCACATTTGCCAAGGTCACCCCTGCTTTTGCTTTTAGAACCTGTCAAGTTTGAGTAAACCAGAAAGCCAAACCAATTGCCATCGAGTTGATTCCAACTTATAGTGACCCTATAGGAGAGAGTACAACTGCCCCACAGGGTTTCCAAGGAGTGGCTGGTAGATTTGAACTGCTGACCTTAACCACCCACCTGGGCTCCCAAGTTTAAATAGAAGCCTGCAAACTAAGTGGCATTGTTAAGGGTGATGTCTGGGCCATCTATATGATGATGGACTAACTGTTAATGACTAGTGGAAGTCTAGTAATGTACTACGATCTTTTGATTTCTTGACTGCTGCTTCCATGGGCATTGACTGTGGTATCTAATAGTATGTATTTTACAGTATACAATGGAATTTACCTCCCCAGACACTTCTGCAATCATTTTCTTCTGCCTGTTCAAATTCTGCTTTCTCTTTACAAATCAGCTAAAGTATATCACAGCCTCAGAAGGAAGCTCTCACTATTGTCTCCAAATAACTATTTTTGGGGGCCCCTCATATGTTCATTTATATCATTACACTACAAAAATATAATTTATAATAATAAAACAACTAGCTACCATTTTTAACTTCTGAGTGCTAGACAGTGTGCCAAATACTTTATTGCACATAACTTCTGAACTTTAAAACCAGCTCTGTTTTGTCTTGAAATGCAATGCACCTCCATGTCATGATATATTGTGATCCATTTCATTGGTTAATTCAGTAATCTGTTCCTTACTAGATACAAACAACTACTTGGCAAAAATCAAATTTCCTTTCCAAATTCCAGCCTTTAGCAAAGTGTCACCCTGGCATCCTGTTGTTGTTGTTAGGTGCCGTGGAGTCAGTTCTCACTCACAGTGACCCTACGTACAACAGAACGTAACAGTGCCTGGTCCTGGGCCATTCTGTATCAGTAATTAAAAAAAAAAAAAAAAGGTAGAAATAAACACATGCAAAAACAACAACTAAAAAACATTCTAAAAGTTACATGTCTTAGTTATCTAGTGCTGCTATAACAGAAATACCACAAGTTGATGGCTTTAGCAAACAGAAGTTTATTCTTTCACAGTTTAGGAGGCTAGAAGTCTAACTTCAGGGCACCAGCGAAAGGCTTTATCTCTCTGTCCTCTCTGTGGGAAGGTCCCTGCTGTCAATCTTCCCCTGGCCTAGGAGCTTCTCAGAGCAGGGACTCTGAGTCCAAAGGAAGTGCTCTGCTCTGTCTCTGTTTGTTGGTGGTAGGAGGCCCCTCTCTCTCTGCTAGCTGCTCTCCTTTTATCTCTTTTAAGAGAATAGGTGAAGCAGGCCATGCCCCGGGGAATCTCCCCTTACATAGAATCAGGGCTGTGACTTGAGTAAGCTATTGCATCCCACCTAATCCTCTTAAGCATAACCTAATCTTGCTTCATTAATGGCATGAAGAAATCAGGACTTATGATACAAAGAAAAATTATATCAGCTCACAAAATTGAGGACAACCACACAACACTGGGAATCATGATCTAGCCAAGTTGACGCACATTTTTAGGGGACACAGTTCAATCTGTAACAGCAGTTAAGATGTTTCCTTTTAAAACAATATTTTTCAGTAGTTCTACCACAACCCAGTAAAAATCACAATAGGCAAGGAAGGGGCTCATTTAATTTGGGAAGATTTCATTTGTCAATTCACATTCAGCATCTCTCTTCAATGGAGATTTATTCTTTATATTTTTGGCTGTAGTATTTCAGTCAAGTTAGAGAAGTATAGCAGGAGTTTACTTAAAAAGCAAGCCTCTTTAACAATTCTAAAGCTGTTGGGATTCATTAATCTCACGTAGTTAGCTAAATTATCAAGTCGCTGTGGCTTGTTAAAGAATTAACCCAACATCAGTTGATGGCGTCACCATGTAAAAATAATGAGGTTTTTATCTTACCTATAAAAGAAGACTTCTCCTCTTAGTCATATCTGTAGAACACATTTTAAAAATGCATTTAAAAATCAATATTACATTTTATGTTTAATGCAGGACAATGGCACTGTATCTCAATGGAGCCAAAGGACATTTTCCCTGAAGGTAGCGCTGAAATTCTCTATTTTTTGGTGCACACAACAGTTCACTGAACTTCTCTGTTATCTAATTCTGAAATGCCCTGGTTCGTGACAAGCAGTTTCAAAGACAGTGAGTTTCTCAAGACTGAATAAGATGGAAACCAAATTTCTGGTCACCATCCAAGTTTTCTTTTAGCAACTGGTGGGTTCTGTGCTGTTCAGCAAAATGATTTTTCAAGTTAGCCAAGAACCATATCATATGTCCAATAAAATTTCTATTTTTGTTTTCTAAAGGGACATGTCTTTGAAAAAGTAAAGCCAGAAAGCTCATTAGAAGTAAGGATGGCAAGACTTCATCTCATGTGCTTTGGACTTGTTATCAGGAGGGACCACTCCCCGGAGAAGGATCTCTCTAGTCTCAGTCAGACCATTAAGTACGGTCTTTTTATGAGAATTTGGGGTCTGCATCCCACTGATCTCCTGCTCCCTCAGGGGTTCTCTGTTGTGCTCCCTGTCAGGGCAGTCATCGATTGTGGCCGGGCACCAACTAGTTCTTCTGGTCTCAGGATGATGTAGGTCTCTAGTTCACGTGGCCCTTTCTGTCTCTTGGGCTCTTAGTTGTCGTGTGTGAATGTTTTATTTTAATTGTTTTTAAAATTAGAAAACTGTATAAAACATGAACCCTGACCTGAAATTGTTTGCATCGTAGATGGCTAGATGAGACAAATTTAAAATAACTTTTAAAATCATTTAAAATCTTTCTGTCTTCCCTTTGAACTTATCACATAATTTTATTAAAATACAGATATTTGAAGCACAGTAAGATGCAAGCAACACAGGGGAAGTTGTGAACCTATGGAGCATGTGTCAACCGTGACAAGACTGATGATGAGAATAATTCATGAACTGTTCTGAAGTTTTAACTCGTATTCTGCATCTATTTGGGAACGCATTGCTATTAACATAAATAAAATCTAAACACCGCAGTCCATAATTAAACACTCCATGAATTAAAACACGAGGAAGTTGATATCATTTGCATTTGTCTCCAGGAACACCTGCATTTATTTCTAGGATCTTTTAGGAAGAGAAAAAACACAGCTGCTGATGTTGTAACTAATGAAAAATATAAAGTCATGAAGAAGAACTAGCTACATTATGTATATTTCCACTACTCTAAACAGAAGAAAAACAAAAAAAGAACCTTTCTTTAGGCCCACAATTTATATTAAAGACTAGTTTGAATAGTAACTCAATTTTGAACTAATATGATGTTAGCCGATTTTTTTTTCTGACAATGTCTGAAATGGTGGAATTTGAGCAAGATAATGCTGAACAATCAGGTCCTGTGCGTATAAGGAAATACAGTGGGTTCCTCTATTCTCGGTAAGGCGGAATGTTTTAAAGAGAGACTCTCTCTCACACACACACACCCCCACACACACCCCCACGCACACACAGAAAGAGAGAGAGATGGAGAAAAGAGAGAAAAAAACTGGTTGGTTTTTGCAAAAGGTCTTAGAAGAATAAAAGACAAGAAACTAACATATTTCTATATATGATTACTAATTTTTGAATTTTTTTATATTATCGTTTATTGGTTTTAAAATTTAAAGAAGCACATATTGAATTTATAACCTCAAAAAAAAATTTTTTTTTGAAATTTTGCCTTTCTGTATTCTGGTAGGAAACCCTGGTGGCGTAGTGGTTAAGTGCTAGGGTTGCTAGCCAAAGGTTGGCAGTTTGAATCCGCCAGGCACTCCTTGTAAACTCTATGGGGCAGTTCTACTCTGTCCAGTAGGGTCGCTATGAGTCAGAATCCACTCCACGGCACTGGGTTTGGTTTTTTGGTTTTTTATATTCTGGTGGCTTAACAAACTAGCACACCCTTTATAATTTTCGTTAGTAGGAGTTGTGCAGTTTTTTCTTTTTAACTGAAAATGTCTTTGCGTTATTACTAGTCCTGAAATATTATTTTGCTTAATTATAGTTCTAGGCTGAAAGTTACTTTAATTCAGCACGTTGACTTTTGGCATGCACTTTGGTTAATGGTAAGTCCGTCATCTAAATATTCTTTGGTATACATTTTGTTTTGACAAAGCAAATCAAGTGCAAGTGCTTTTTATAGAGTTCTGGTAAAAAATGATATTTACTATATTAAACTAATCATAATAGAAGTTAGAAAATCTGCATAAAAACAATTCAGTTAAGTGAGTGATTTGCAACAGTGGATGACTAAAACAGTCTAATTAGTGATGAATTCTAATCATTGCTTACTTTATAATCCTGTCTGTATTTATATAGAACCAAATTAAAAGTAAGATTAAATAATTACTCGGTTCCTTTAAACAATGGAATTTATCAAACCACATCAATCAGGTAAAACAGTGTGGGGATGGATTAGCTGGATTGGAGCTTTCCTTAAATTTGAACTGCCATTTAAGAAATGACCACCCATGAATATTTTATGTCAAAACAATGTAAATATTGTCTGTGGGAGCTGGAGAAAAATGTAGAACAAAATTCTAACTCACAAAAAAAAAAGACCAGACTTACAGGTCTGACAGAGATTGGAGAAACCCTGAGAATATGGCCCCAGGACACCCTTTTAACTTGGTACTGAAATCACTCCCGAGGTTCACCCGTCAGCCAAAGATTAAACAGGCCAATAAAACAAAACAAGACTAAAGGGGCACACCAGCCCAGGCACAAGCATGAGAAGGCAGGAAGGGACAGGAAAGCTGGTAGGGGAACCCAAGATTGGGAAGGGAGAGTGTTGACATGAAGCGGGGTTGGCAACCAATGTCATGAAACACTGTGTGTATTAATTGTTTAATTAGAAACTAATTTGCTCTGAAAACCTTCATCTAAAGTACAATAAAAAAAAAAAAATTGTGAGGTGATGAAACAGAAAAAAAAAAAAAAATACTTATCCATTTCAAAGCCAAAGCCAGAGTTTAAAAATCTGGGTAGTGTTGTTGTTGTTGTTGTTGTTAGGCACTATCAAGTTGGTTCCAGTCATAGCAACCCTGGGTGCAACAGGACAAACCTCGGTCCTGGGCCATCCTTACAATCCTTGCTGTGATGGAGCCCACTGTTGTAGCCAGTGTGTCAGTCCATCTCATTGAAGGTCTTCCTCTTTTTCACTGACCCTCAGCTTTGCCAAGCATGATGTCCTTATCCAGGGACTGACCCCTCCTGGTAACATGACCAAAATAAGTGAAACAAAATCTCACCATCCTTGCTTCTAAGGATCACTCTGGCTGTATTTCTTCCAAGACTTGTTCTTTCTTCTGGCAGTACTTGATATTCAATATTCTTCACCAACAGCATAATTTAAAGGCATCAATTCTTCTTTGGACTTCTTTATTCATTGTCCAGCTTTCACATGCATATGAGGTGATGGAAAATATTATGACTTTGGTTAGGCACACCTTAGCCCTCAAAGTGATATCTGTGCTTTTTAACACTTTAAAGAGGTCTTTTGCAGCAGATTTGCACAATGTAAATACCTCACTTGATTTCCTGATTACTACTTCCATGGGTGTTGATTGTGGATCCAAGTAAAATGAAATCCTTAACAACGTCAATCTTTTCCCCCTTTATTGTGATGTTGCTTATTGGTCCAGTGAAAGTCAGAGTTTAAAAACCTGGAGAGTGCCTCTGCTGTTTGTGAGATTTATCTCTATCTTTTTATGTTATTAATCATATACATTTATTTGCATTAATATAAGACTAATAATAATTTCAATTTCTATTAGCTCCTTAGAATTATCAGAATTTTATTAAATTTAGCTCTTTTGAGAAGTAATGGTGCTTTTTATTCTAAAAAAATACAGTATACACTACTAGAAAACAGAACTCAGTTGAATTAATTGTCTTAAATTTTTTGTAAATTTTTTTCATGAAGCTCCCTTCACTAAAGGAAACTAAAATTGTCCAATCCTTAGGTTAAAGACATTTAAAACTAGAAGGTAGTATGCATCTGCTTGATTTCCACTTCAAGGCCTTCTTGACAGGTTTTGCATTAACAGACTAACCTAATAACAACCCTGGACCAATGTGCCTTTGAAATTAATCACAGCAGTACTGAATTCCAATGACTAAAACTGGCACAGCGTAACCACTTTTGTACAAATGTTCAAAATGAAAGAGGAACTTTATTTTTTAATTTTGTGTGGTACAAGAAAGCTCTTTTTTTAAAAAAATTCAGTTTATGTTGCAAACTTTCATTGAATTAGTACTTTTCGATCAGTTCCTTTTACATTCACTGCATTCGTCTACCTATATGTGTGTTTTGTTTATCCAGAAGGATAATTTCAGAACCGATAACATTGTGGTTCAGTACAGTTTTATTAATAAAAACTTAATGTATCACATTACATTCTTAGCACACTCTAATTTAATTTCTTTTCATTTCAGTCTGTCTCAGAGGGTTAGAGAAGCTCAAGGATATTTAACAGAATTCAATAAAGCAACTACCTGAAGTTCATACATTAACCTATGCACTGAAAGTTACTTTGTTCCATTTACGTGTGCCAGAAACATCATTATACGATGACCTAAAAACGACAGTATTACACTCTAAGTGGAAAGGCTGTAAATGAATAACGATCATTTCTAACTCATTATATGTATCATGTATTTTGCTCTGGGAAATTTTAAAGGAAAAAAGTCAGCAAGAGCAAAAGCCTGTCTTACCTGAATGTAAAACCTAGAAATTATAACTGGATTGTATATATATATATATATTTTTTTATATATACACACACACATATATGTGTGTGTGTATATATTAAGCTGGACAGATAGACTTTAGTAGTTGTTAGTGAAATCATTTACAGTAACAGATGCTTCACAAATAAAAATATGTATATATAGTAATCAGTTTCATTCTTCCACTTGGATTCTAAGAAAGGAGCATGAAATTCTGAAGAGAAGAAAATCCTTCCTATATAATATTCACTTGGGATGATACTTTGCCAAATGAAACAAAACATCCCTATGGGTGGTGAGGATGAAGGAGAGATCTCTTTTCCTTCTTCTATCCTATTGACAGCTATTCAGGACAACTCTTCCACTAGAGCTTATTAAAATATCTAATGGCCACATATGTTTCAGAATTCTAATGTTTTCAGATTTTGGGAAGGTAACATACATGGAATCCTAGTGGCACAGTGATTAAGCACTACAGCTAGAAACCAAAAAGTCTGCAGCTGGAATCTACCGGTCCTTGGGAATGCTACGGAAAAGTTCTACTCTGTCCTATGGGGTTGCTATGAGTCAAAATTGACTAAACAGAAACAGGTTTGGTTTGGTTTTATATAGTGTGTATCAGTCCCAGTTACAATACCCTCTGATCAAACATATTCATTTTCTGCAGTGAGTTAAAAATACCTACACTATTATGTCGTTATTGGCATTATTGGGTAAAGAATGACAATAAGTAAACTTATGCCAGTTCTGTCAAAAGTGTGCACAGAGGGTCAGGCTGTGCTACCAACTGAGCTGCAAAATCCTTCAGTTTCCAGAGCTTTTTGATTCGCAATTTTTGTTTAGGGATTATGGACTCATGCGGTCACTTTTTGAAGATCCCTTATACTTTCTACTGAGGTTACAATACATTCATCCTCATTTCCCTGACCTGTGATGGCAAAACAAAGCTTTAAAGAGGTGGTTCGCCTTCCTACAAAGCTGGATGAATCAGATGTTGAAAGCACAGCTAACAAGTTTGAACGCATTAGTTTGAATCTGCTTTCAGAATAAGGTATTCTGAAAGAAGCCCAGTTGGGGTTAGAGACCTGGATATCCCCTAATTTTACATTCATGGATCTGAATGTTAGTCTTTAAGTAATATCTATAAATTACACTATACAAAATTCAAAAATAAAACTCTTTAATTTTGAGTGTTTGTACAAGAGCAGTAATGCTGTGCCAGCTGTAGTCACTGGAATTCAGTACTCCTGTGATTAATTTTTTGAACACCAGAATAAAAAAACGTGCACCTGCTTTAGGGAAGAAAAATAATGGTCACTTGAACGAGCTGGGAGCTATTTAGTGTGGTGACAGAAATAATAGTATGGACATTGTTGAAATAGTTCAGGTAAAATGTCTAGAATACATGATCTAAATTCCAGAGATAGGAATACAAAACAAAGATTGGATGTAAAAAAGATCATGAAAGTGAAAATTTCTGGTCACATTTCCAGCTGGATTTGATTTGAGGGATTAAAAATATAAATTTGGGACACATCTTCAAAAAGAGAAGGGTTAAAGCAATGGGTGCAGCAAAAGCATCCCAAATAAAGTATAATTATAAGAGAACACTGAAGAGAATTGATAAAATATGTGGCTAATAGCAACATTTGAAGCAAGGACATGGACTGTTCAAGATAACAACTAAATTAGAAAAAATATGTAGTATGTGTTATAAAGAAAAATTATATTTTCCTTTTACAGAGCCTCATTCTTATTACTTACTCACCACTTCTTTCTTTATTATGATTTATTAGATTTTATGTAGACATTTTGGACATTTGAATATTTTGCGTCTTTTCTGAAGTGCATGTTATTCTGCTAAATATAGATACGTATTTCCCCATAGTTATTTAAGTAAAAACATTTTGATTATTAGCAGTTGTAGGTAAGAGAAATAGTTGTGAAAGCATAAAGAAATTATTCCATACAAGTTAATCAATGAGTAAGACAATATTACACATTAACACGTTGGTCAAATGTCACAAGGGAATGCTAATTGAACAAACATAATCCAACTTTGCCTAAGAAATAAAGCTTCTGGATGACATTACATCTATAATTAGGTGTTAATGTTGTTGCTGTTAGGTGTTGTCAAGTCAGTTCCATAGTGACTCTATGTACAACAGAATGAAACACTGCCCAGTCTTGTGCCATCCTCACAATTGTTTCTATGTTGGAAGCCATTGCTGCAGCCACTGTGTCAATTCACCTCATTGAGGGTCTTTCTCTTTTTTGCTGACCCTCTACCTTACCAAACATGACATCCTTCTCCAGGGACTGATCCCTTCTGATAACATGTCTAAACAAGGAACTTTTACCATCCTTGCTTCTAAGGAGCATTCTGGCTGTACTTCTTCCAAGACAGATTTGTTTGTTCTTCTTTCAGTCCGTGGTGTATTCAATATTCTTCACAAACACCATAATTCAAAGGCGTCAATTCTTCTTTGGTCTTTTTTATTCATTGTCCAGCTTTTGCATGCGTATGGGGTGATTGAAAATGTCATGGCTTGGGTCAGGTGCACCTTTGTCCTCAAGGTGACATCTTTGCTTTTTAACACTTGAAAGAGATCTTTTGCAGCAGATTTTCCCAATATGATATGTCATTTGATTTCTTGTCTGCTGCTTCCATGGGCATTGATTGTGGATGCAAGTAAAATGAAATTCCTGAGGACACCAACCTTTTCTGCATTTTTTATGATGTTGTTTATTGGTCCAGATGCGACAATTTTTGTTTTCTTTATGTTGAGGTGCAATCCATAGTGAAAGCTATAGTCTTTGATTTTCATCAGTAAGTGCTTCAAGTCCTCTTCACTTTCAGTAAGCAAGGTTGTGTCATATGCATATTACAGATTGTTAATGAGTCTTCCTCCAATCCTGATGTACCATTCTTCTTCATATAGTTCAGCTTCTCAGATTATTTGCTCAGCATACAGATTGAATAAGTACGGTGACAGGATGCAACCCTGATTTTAAACCATGCAGTGTCCTCTTTTTCTGTTAAAATGACTGCCTCAATCTGTGTACAGGTTCCTCATGAGCACAATTAAATGTTCTGAATTCCCATTCTTCGTAATGTTATCCATAATTTGTTATGATTCACAGAGTTGAATGCCTTTGCATAGCCAAAAAAACACAGGTAATCATCTTTCTAGTATTCTTTGCTTTTAGCCAAGATCCACCTGACATCAGCAATGATGTCTCTCATTCCATGTCCTCTTGTGAATCCACCTTGAACTTCTGGCAGTTCCCAGTTGATGTACTGCTGCAAGCCCTTTTGAATCACCTTTGGCAAAATTTTACTTTCATGTGATGTTAATGGTTTTGTTTGATACTTTCTTCATTCTATTGAATCACCTTTCTTTGGAATAGGTACAATAGGAAGAGTCCAGGCAAAGAGATGGAAGTTGGCCAGGAAGTTGTCTTCCAAATTTCTTGACATAGAAGAGTAAGCACCTCCAGGGCTGCATCCATTTGTTGAAAAACCTCAACTGGTATCCCATCAATTCCTACCGTCTTCTTTTTCGCCATTCTGTTCAGTGCAGCTTGGACTTCTTCCTTTAGTATCATCAGCTCTTGATCATATGCCTCCTTCTGATATGGTTGAAAGTCAACCAGTTCGTTTTGGTACAGTGTTAATAAGATATAATTAAATAGATAATAAATAATACTACTACTGTGGAGAATTTGATGGGTATGATTGTGGGAAAGACGATTGAGAAAGATGAGATGGGTTGAAGGTACAGAAGCTGTAGAGTGACAGAAGTAAATGCTTCTCTATTTTTAGCTAACACATACATATATATACTGTGGTACCATGGAAATGCTACATTACATCTGACTTTGCTTTCCCAAGAAAGGTGTGGGGGTAATGGCGATAAACTGAAAGTTTCTGTTATTTCCATCATATTGTCTCAGGCTTGTTACAAAGGAAGGCGTCTGAGTATAAAACTACTTTCTAGAATTTGCTTTGATGATAATGTTTTGAATCTTTGTACTAGCATGAATCTTATTAAATTAATATTTAGTTTTATACCAGGGCTCATATTAGAGGGTTAAAAATGTTATATTCATTTAATAGTTACTTCTGGACAAGTAAAAGAAAAAAACATATATGTTAACTGTCTTAGTTATCTAGTGCTGCTATAACCGAAATATCATAAGTGGATGGCTTTAACAAAGAGAAATTTATTTTCTCACAGTCTAGTAGGTTAGAAGTCTAAATTCAGGGCATTAGCTCCAGAGGAAGGTATTCTTTCACTGTGACCTCTGGAGGAAGGTCCTTGTCATCCATCTTCTCTTGGTCTGGGAGCATTTCAGTGCAGGAACCTCAGGTCTAAAGGACGTTCTCTGCTCCCAGTGCTGCTTTCTTGGTGGTATGAGGTCCTCCTGTCTCTCTGCTTGATTTCCTTCCCTTTTATCTCTTGAGAGATAATAGGTGGTGCAGGCCATACCCCAGGAAAACTCCCTATACATTGGATCAGGGATGTGACCTGGTAAGGTGTTACAATCCCACCCTAATCTTCTTTAACATAAAATTACAATCACAAAATGGAGGACAATTACAGAATACTGTGAATCATGGCCTAACCAAGTTGATACACTTATATTTTGGGGGGACATAATTCAGTCCATGACAGTTAACCAATTGAATGAAATGGTTTGTACCACCTTTCCTCTAACATCTCCAGTACTATGTTAGTCTTATTATTGGTTTTTACCCATCTTTCCTATAGCCCAATGCTTCTCAATATGTGATCCAGCGAATCCTGGAGGTATACAAGTCTTTCCCTTTTCCAACTACCTCTCTGTGTGAGGACAGATTTTCTTTCTATACTTCAACCAAAGTAATATATGGCAACAGATTTGATTCAGAAAGAAATAAGAGAATTTAATAATATTCTACTAAGCCTTTATTGGAAACCCTGATGGTGTAGTGGTCAAGTGCTACAGCTGCTAACCAATAGGTCAGTAGTTCAAATCCACAAGGTGCTCCTTGGAAACTCTATGGGGCAGTACTACTTGTCCTATAGGGTCACTTTGAGTCAGAATTGACTCGGTGGCAACGGGTTTTTTAAGCCATTATTAAAAAGATTCCGAGAGTGTAAAACAATGTCATTCATCTCAGTAAAGTTTCTTTTGTTTTGGAAAATGTAGCTATTATGTGTATATATATCTATATATATAAATGTAATTTATATTAACATGTAACTGGTTTATTATTATTTTAATTAAACAAATAAATAATTTTGTTAAATATTTCTCCATTTTCATTTTTAATTTGAAAATGTATAGAGATATAATCTACACTAACAAAAGAACCCTTGTGTTCTCAATAATTCTAAAGACTTAAATGAGCCCTGGGATGAAAGTTTGAGGACTGTTGCTCTAGTCCATCCTGGGACTAGAGTGATAAATTTCATAAGATTTCATTACCCTGATAAGTCTCATGTGACTTCCTGCTGTTTTCAAGGGTGTCTTTCAATACAGTTATTAGGAGAGGGGATCTAGTGGTAGATACATAATGACCCAGTTGAAGCCATTGACAGACAAGATCAAGCCTTGTCATTTCGACAATTCGTAAAATAGTCCACATTTACCTCATCTATGTTCCCTAAGCAGGTTTTAATTATTTTGAATTTCAAATTTTTTGCTCAGTCCAGTCCCTCTCTAATATTATTCTTGCTCTCTCTGAATATATATATAAATATTACTCATATATCATTGCCTTGACTTATATTCAATTTTATATTCCATTCTAAAAACCTTCACTAAAAGTACCAGTTCACACTGATCTCCCTCTTTCTTGAAAACACAAAAAATTGTCTGCAAGCATTCTTTAGGGGTCCTAATCAGATGCACCTGAATGCTGCATGCTTCCTGTATTCCGGGCACTGTGCTAGCAGCTGAAGATGTTACTTAAAAGGACAATGTAATGGGCTGTATAATCAGAGAGAGCACAAAAGAGAAGTTTGAAACTAAGTCTTGATAGTCACATACTATTTAGCCAGATGATGGGAGAAGGCGGTGTGAAAGAGTCTTCAAGGTAGAAATGAACGTACAGCTGCCCAGAGTGAGAAGTAGTATAGAAATTAAAAATTGGAGCCCTGGTGGCTTTCTGGTTAAGAGCTGGGCTTCTAACCAAAAGGTCAGCAGTTTGAATCCACCAAGCCACTTCTTGGAAACCCTGTGGGGCAGTTCTACTATGTCCTATAAGGTCATTATGAGTCAGAATCATCTTGATGGCAACGGGTATACAGTAAAGCCAACAGAGGAGAAGGTTCAGATCAGAAATACTTTATATGATCTGCTAATTATCTTGGACATTCATGTGAGGAGCATTCGGAACATCCTAAGTGTGCTAGTGAAAGGCTACTACTTTGATATTTCCCTTTTCTATGTATTTTTGTGAACATAATTCATAGAAGCCTACTGAATGAGTTCTCTCTTGCAAATTCTCAGCTATAAGCAAATGAAATAGCTTTACGAATATATCTGTCAGAAAACAGCTTGATATAATAAGGTAATGACAAAATAAATTAGTTTGAGTAATTTTTGAAGATTCTGATTTAATCTATATAATCCAAAATAATGAGAGAATTTATAATTTTTCAGGTTTATATTAAACTACTAGTACCTACATCATTCTGCTGCTTCTAATTTATCCAAGTACTTGAAGGTTCTTCTTCCTTCACGTCAGCTGTGGTGCCGGTCTTTAGAAGGACTATAATATCTAAAGCTACTTTTACATCAGATAATACGGTCTATTTTTTTTTTTTTATTCTTTTAATTGCCCTTACATCTTCTTTCATATGTATTGGTGTACAACACTCTAATTTAGAAATATAAATGGAGTAAATATTTTAAAACATATATTGATCCGTCATAATGTGGAGTAATTTTTTTATTCTTTGTCAAAAACTTTCTGTAATGAAGAACGAAGTTGAGCCTCTCTATAAAATATTGAACCAGAGCATCAAGTTACATTTATGGCAATGGATCAGTTGAATTCCTTCAAAATTGGAAAATGTGTGTGTTCACTGACTGTTGAAAATAATGCAAAACAGCCTAATTTTTTCAGAATAAAGTCAAACTAAGTCTCAGTTCGAGGAAAAGACCACAATTGTTCACAGGAAAGTCCTCAGGGTCAGAGCAGAACAGACTCTATAAATACTTTAGAGTGATACATTTCACCCCAAATGTGAAGAAAAAACCCTTTGCTCCTTGAATACAATTTCAGCTAATTATTTCAGTTTGATACATTTGCCCACTTAAAATATGTTTAATTTTTCAGATCACTGCTAAATGTCAAGGTCATAATTTTAATAAGATGATGTCTGACATTTTATTAGTAATTATTTCCCACGTCAGAAAGTATTTCTAGATTGATTGTTTATATATGCAGCACAGCTCTAGTCCAGTCCCCTGAAAGCTAAATAGTTTTAAAGTGAATCTCAAAACCCCATTTTAAATGTTTTATGTGACTCTTTATAAATGCTTACATGATATCCCATATAATGTTGTTCCAATACACTAGATTTAGTTTTGTCTCAAGTACAAATGTGCCTTATTTATAATATTTTCTGATAATTAAGAAGAAATGCTCTGCGATTCCCTCCAAATCTGCAGTCTCTTATATGATATTTTTAATTGAATGAAGCATTGTGGGACCTCCTATAACCAAGTGGGAATGAATTCAAGTGAAGTTCTGTTAAGAGAGTTAAAATTTTAATCAAATGGCTTTGGGGACAGAGATAAAAGAAGAGGAAGGAGAAAAACAGATTTAGTTTAGAGAAATTTAGTAATTGTGTAGCAGTAGATAATAGTTTAAACTGAGGATAAAAAGATATTAAAGAACCTTTTTTTTTTTAAGTTTCTACTGCTTAAAAAATAAATGCGTTTTGTAGTTCCAGCAATGATTATCTGTTAAATTCATCTGTGTGCCAGGTTCTTTGAGGTTTATAAAGTATAAGCGGATTAAACTTTTGAAACTGCTCCACATAGAAAAGACAAAAACCTTTGGTGAAAGCTAACAAACATTAGCATTAACTATATTCCAAAATGCCAAAAAATGTAAGAATACAGAACTTATTTCTTTGAGGTTTTTCTAAAACCATGTAAATCAGAGTAACCTTCTTGAAGGGTTTAGGAGTATTAATTTCTTCTTATATGTTGCTTCAAGAGCTGTTGTTCACTTGTAAAGTCTATCCTATCCCATATCATTATTTATTTAAACTAGAATTAAGACCTTATCAAGGTGTACCTCTGTTGGAGATAAATAGAAATTCTTCCTCTTTTTGCATAGCTAACCTAAAAAAAAAAAAAAAAACCTAGCGCCATCTAGTCAATTCCGACTCAGAGCGACCCTATAGGACGGAGTAGAACTGCCCCATAGGGTCAGTTTACTCTGATCTATGGAATAAAAAAAAAAAAAAAAAAAATTATGGAATAAATGCTGGCTTCATTAAAAATCCCATCTTATAAATATATCTACTTTACTATTATCCTTGATAATCTCAGCTATCAGGGAATATGGAAGTGATTAGGTAAATATCAGTTAAGATTGACATAAATTTTATAAACTTTATTTTGCTCAACTAGAAAACAGTAGAGAGACATGTGGAGGTATACATACTTTTGCAAATTTTTCTCACACAATCTACAGTGGAAAGCATGTAGTAAGTCATCATTTTCAGAAATGTTAATAAACATTTAATTGAATAAGCTAGTGCATTAATTTATCCAGAGAGAATACTTTTACTTATCTATTTATATCTTAAAATAGAGAATTTATACAGATGAAATATAAGACTATTTGGGGAAGAAATTACTAAAATACCTAAGGTATTGAGAGGAGATTCATGTACCTGAGTAAACTAGGTATTGTGGCAAGTACAAAGAACACTAATCAATGGAAGAAATCAGAACAGAGCTGATTCCAGGATGAAGGCATCTATGTCTGGAACTTCATTCTGCTGGATTCAACGGTAGAAGAAAAAAATCCCTCCTAAAACTTGATGTTGTCACCGATATAAGTTCCCCCTTCTATCCTGAAGAACCACTGGAAATAGGGAAGAGAGTTTGGAAACTATTGTTCTG
The DNA here is from genome assembly GCF_030014295.1 of Loxodonta africana. Lineage (NCBI taxonomy): Eukaryota > Metazoa > Chordata > Mammalia > Proboscidea > Elephantidae > Loxodonta > Loxodonta africana. The sequence continues at coordinate 18,194,197 of NC_087358.1, read as the reverse complement.
CATTTCTGCTGTATACATCCCACCAACTTCAATATTTACACTCTAACGACTTTAATATTACATGCAGACACTTTAATCTCTTTAGGCTTATGCCTCTTTAGGCCAGCTGGTGGGAGAAAAATAATTTTGGACTTGGTGTGTGGGTGGGAAAGGGGAGAGAAACCTCTTCCGAGTTATTGAAGAGTTCTACGTTGATGATTAGGAACATGAATAGTTAATATTAAAGTGGAATTTTTTTTTTTTTTCCAGAATCTTAGAATTATATGTGCTCATGGGAACTCTTGGTAACGATTGTCTCTGTTTTCACCCCAAATTCTCATATTCTTGGATCTGATAGCTTTATTACCATTTAATAACATAACAATTCCAACAGACTGTTAATTCTTTGAGAATGTAATTGACATCGGGACATGTACAGGTTATCTCCCACTTTCTGAAAATTCGCTTTACACCACTTCGCTTTTACAAAAGACCTGTATTAGTACCTGTTTTTGCTAACCGAAAGAAATCCGAAGAGGATTTTTGCTTTTATAAGAAAAGACGAAAAGTGGAAATAGCGTTCAGTGTTTGTCTTGCAGTTAGCTCTTAAAAGAGGCAGCGTGCATCCTAAGCAGGGTGACGTCTCCAAGCTTCTTCCCCGGGAAGTAAACTCAGCATCTCAGCTTTTACTATATGTTAGTATTATTTTAGGTTTTTTGTGTTATTTGACATGATTTGGTAGGTTATTTTTTGGATCTGGGAACTCTAAAAAAAAAAAAATTTGTTTCCATATAAATGAATGGCAATTGCTTCTTCATTTTATGCCATTTAGGCTCACAAAAGATCTCATAGGAACACTCTTCTTTCGGATAGCAGGGGAAACGTGTATGTATACTTATTTATGCCTGGTACAAATTTTTGCTCGTAATATATGATTACAAATTGTTCTTAAATCACTGTTGGTATAATATCCAATCTAAATTTAACTTGGTAATTAAGTAACGGTAGGCAGTAGCTGTCTTACGGCTCCTTTCCATCTCCACGGGTCACACAGCCTTCCTTGGAGTTTGTGTTAGTTAGACTTTTCGTTTCAGTATTAAAAAAACCAATCCCAACTAGTTTAAGGGGAAAAAAAAGAAAAGATATTTTACAGCTCAGTATCTGTGAAATCAAAGCGAGAGTTCTTGCTTTAGGCATGACCGGGTCCCGAAGTTCAAAAGATATCATCAGTTGCCTGTTTCTTGTTCACTTTGATCCACTTTATATTTTTTTAACTTTAATTCTCAGTCAGGTTTTCTCAAGATGTTGGCCTTAATATCTACTGGCAACCCCAGAATCACCTTGTTCTCAGTTATATATATTTCAAAAGGAGGGATTCCATCTTTCCAAGAATCAGTAATATTCCCAGAAAAAATGATTATTATCTATTTTTGCATAACCCTTAATCCAATCACTGTACTCACAGGGAAACTAAAAAAAAAAAAAACATTTCTGTCCAGTCAATTCTATCTCAGTGACCCTGCAGAACAGAGTAGAACAGCCTCATAAGGTTCCCAAGGCTGTAACCTTTACGGAAGCAGACTGCCATATTTTTCTCCCTTGGAGGAATTGATGGGTTCAAAGCACTGACCTTTCTGTTGGCAGCCCAGAGCTTAACCACTGCGCCACCAGAGCAGGGTGTTATTATTAGCTCTCCAGAGTTATTCACCTGCACAAAAGTATGCAGGGTAATGATAATGTTTACACTATTAGTTGGGCAGATAGCAGTTCCTAAAAGGAAAATAATACACAGCAGTCAAGAAAGAACAGAAGTATATGACACCATCTTATTGTAATTGTCAATCTGCTATTCTCTATTATTAATGGAATTTAATGACCTCTATTTTTCTTGTTTTTATATTTCTTCCATATAATATAGGGTAGCTATGAATCAGAATCATCTAGATGACAATGGGTTTGGTTTTTTGGTTTATGTGGGTGCAGGTGCTTTAGATATTTATTGCTGCATAACTAATTACTCATTTAGTAGATTAAAACAAAATTTAAATTTGCTTATAATTTTGTGGACAGGCTTATCAGGTAGTTCATGTTCGATCCACATAGCATGAGCTGGAGTGGAGGGACTGAAATTGGGTGCTGTGTGGATGGCAGTGGAAGATCTATTTCCTACATGGTGTCTTCACTTTTACATCTGATTTCTTAGTACTATTATTCTCTTGCTCTCTCTGTGACTTGGACTTTTTTTGGCAGGTTTGTTTCAAGGTATAGGAAACATTGTATTTCCTATAGATTTTCTAGCTTCCAAGAGTCAGGAAATGGAAATCTCCAAGCCACATATATAAGACTATGTTCATTACTGGCCCAGCATCACTTCTACAATATTCTGTTAGACAGTTTCAAGTAGATGAAGAAAAAAACTCCAGCTTTTGAGAGGGATGAGGCAAGTTTACATTGCAGAAGAGCATGTGAGAAGAGAGATATTGTTGTGGTGTTTTTGGAAATAGAGGCTTCCACAATGAGTAAATTAAACACCTCATCTTTGATCAAAGACCAAATACCTCCAACGATATTTAAAAAAAAAAAAAGTTGTATGAAATCTCTGTAAATATACTTGGTTAGGAAATCAGAATTTGACTACTTACAAATAGCAATTATTATTTTATTGCTATCAGCAAGAGTTATAATAAACATTATTTCAACTATTAAAATTATTAATGATGTTTCTGTTCCCATAATTGTCTTTTACAAAACAAATCATCAGGTTCTGTGTCCAAAGTTGATTACTGATTAACACCATGACACAATGCAAGTCTCCTGATTACCACTAAAAGGCAACTATTTATAAGGATTCACACTGTGTGGTTGGAGAGAGTTTCATTTTCCCTAAGGACAAGCCTTTAAAAAAACACACATTCACAACATAAGACCTTGCCTTATTTTAAAGAATAAAAGCATGATATAATAGAGACAGGCATTCTCTGAACAACAAATGCTTTAAAAATGTGAATTTTACACTATGTTTAACAGTGTTACTGTAACATCAGTTTTTACTACATTTTCTTGTGGAGAGGAGTAAAAGGATTATTTCTGATATGCCACAAAATTCCCTTGTGATATACAAAATAAGAGTATTTGCTATTTTTGCCTCTCTTCTTCCCATAAACTTTAAAAATCTAATGTAAAGAGTTTGCCTGAAAATATTTTAAAATAAATGTTTAAAATCTATAAATGTTAAGAACCACTGAGTAAGAAAAAAATAACAAGTATATTCCTATAATGGAGTTGAAGCTCTTTGTGAAAACTCTAAGGTTCATGAGGTTACAGATATGCCAGTGTATATTCAACACTTTCAGCTTTAGAGCTCTAGTACTTGAACTTGAACTCTTCTCTGATTTGATGACCTTTCATTCATTTGTATTATGCCTAGCTATTTTGCTGTTAAAATGTGGACGATAATTGTACCAGACAAGTGTAAATTTATAGTAAACCTTATATAAAATAATGTATTAAAAATAATTTAAATGTGGAAAAATAACCAGTAAAATATGCATATTTTTCAAAATATTATATAAATATATTAACTGTTTTCAGAGAAATATTTTGTTTCTTCTACTCACAAATACTAAGATACTATATTTTTTTTTATTACTTTCCTGAAATACACTTAGTGGTTTTTCTGAATAGATTCAAGTATTCTCTTGTTTCAGATTATAGGAATAGAGCGTCCAAAGCATGTCACTTATCAAAAATTTGAAATGTGCAGAACTGCTAGTCCTAAGAAAGCTGGAAAGAAACATGAGTGTTCATAGAGAAGCAATGCTTTCAAGCTTTCAGTCAAGTAGCATTTAGTTGGTACTAGGTGCCGTTCAGTTGATTCTAACTCATAGAGACCCTAGGTACAACAGAACAAAACAAGGCCCGGTCCTGTGTTTGAGCCCATTGTTGCAAGATCCTCCTTGTTGAGGATCTTCCTATTTTTCGCTGACCCTCTACGAATGCACGATGTCCTTCCCCAGGGACTGGTCCCTCCTGACAACATGTCCAAAGTACATGAGATGAAGTCTCACCATCCTCACTTTGAAGGAGCATTGTAGCTTTACTTCTTCTAAGATAGGTTTGTTCAATCTTCTGGCAGTCCATCCATATTCAATATTCTTTGCCACAACCATAATTGAAAGGCATCAATTCTTCTTTGGTCTTCCTGATTCTCTGTCCAGGTTTCACATGCATTTGAGGCGATTGAACACACCATGGCTTTGGTCTGGCACAAAGTAGTCCTTTTGCTTTTTAACACAGAAGGGTCTAAAAAAATTAAAACTGATAATTTAGAAATTGAAAAAGAGATAGAAACTATTGGCTTTGAAACTATTTACAACATAAAAGATACAAAAATTAACATTATGTCCAGTCATTTACACCTTTAACTTATTATCTCAAAGAAATAAAAGAAGAACAGGGAGGGATAACAGAAAATACACAGAAAATAGTTGAAGATCTGTTGGCAGAAAACTTTCCTGACATCATGAAAGATGAAAGGATATCTATCCAAGATGCTCATCAAACCCCATATAAGATTGATCCAAAAAGAAAATCACCAAGACATATTATCATCAAACTTGCCAAAACCAAAGATAAACAGAAAATTCTAAAAGCAGCCAGGGAGAAAAGAAAGGTTTCCTACAAAGGAGAATCAGTAAGAATAAGTTCAGACTACTCAGCAGAAACCATGCAGTCAAGAAGGCAATGGGATGACATATAGAGAGCACTGAAGGAGAAAAACTGCCAGCCAAGGATCATATATCCAGCAAAACTCTCTCTCAAATATGATGGTGAAATTAAAACCTTTACAGATAAACACAAGTTTAGAGAATTTGCAAAAACCAAACCAAAGCTACAAGAAATACTAAAGGAAATTGGTCAGAAAATCAGTACTATCAGAGACCAACACAACACAAGGTCACAGAACAGAACATCCTGACATCAACTCAAATAGGGAAATCACAAAAACAAATTAAGATTAATTTTAAAAAGAAAAAAATTCTCCAAACAGGGAATCATTGAAGTCATTATGTAAAAGATCACAAGAATCAAAAAAAGGGACTAAATACAAGAGGCATAGAACTGCCATATGGACAGGAAAACAAGGCAATATAGGATGATACAAGTTAAGTTTTTACTTAGAAAAATAGGGGTAAATATTAAGGTAACCACAAAGAGGTATAACAATTCCAGAACTCAAAATAAAAACCAAGAAAAACATAATGACTCAGCAGACATAAATTCAACTACTGTTAAAATGACGAACACGCAATTTACAAAGAAAAACATCTAAGCACAAAAAAGGAAGTGGAAAAATGAAATTGTCAACAACACACACAAAAAGACATCAAAACGACAGCACTAAACACATACTTATCTATAATTATGCTGAATGTAAATAGACTAAATGCACCAATAAAGAGACAGAGAGTCTCAGACTGGATAAAGAAACACGATCCGTCTATATGCTGCCTACAAGAGACACGCCTTAGACTTAGAGACACAAACAAACTAAAACCCAAAGGATGGAAAAAAATATATCAAGCAAACAATAAGCAAAAAAGAAGAGGAGTAGCAATATTAATTTCTGACAAAATAGACGTTAGACTTAAATCCACCACAAAGGATAAAGAAGGACACTACATAATGATTAAAGGGACAATTGACCAGGAACATATAACCATGTTAAATATTTATGCACCCAATGACAGGGCTGCAAGATACGTAAAACAAAGTTTAACAGAACTGAAAAGTGAGATAGACACCTCCACAATTATAGTAGGAGACTTCAACCCACCACTTTTGGAGAAGGACGGGACTTCCAGTAAGAAGCTCAATAGAGACACGGAAGACCTAATTGCTACAATCAACCAACTTGACCTCATAGACTTATACAGAACACTCCACTCAACTGCTGCAAAGTATACTTTTTTTTCTAGTGCACATGGAACATTCTCTAGAATAGACCACATATTAGGTCATAAAACAAACCTTTGCAGAATCCAAAACACTGAAATATTACAAAGCATCTTCTCAAACCACAAGGCCATAAAAGTGGAAATCAATAACAGAAAAATCAGGGAAAAGAAATCAAATACATGGAAACTGAACATTACGCTGCTTAAAAAAGACTGGGTTATAGAAGACATTAAGGAGGGAATAAAGAAATTCATAGAATGCAATGAGAATGAAAACACTTCCTATCAAAACCTTTGGGACATAGCAAAAGCAGTGCTCGGAGGTCAATTTATATCCATAAATGTGCACATACATAAAGAAGAAAGAGCCAATATCAGAGAATTGTCCCTATAACTTCAACAAATAGAAAGTGAGCAACAAAAGAATCCATCAGGCACCAGAAGAAAACAAATAATAAAAATTAGAGCTGAACTAAATGAATTAGAGAACAGAAAAACAATTGAAAGAATTAACAAAGCTAAAAGCTGGTTCTTCGAAAAAATTAACAAAATTGATAAACCATTGGCCAGACTGACTAAAGAAATACAGGAAAGGAAACAAATAACCTGAATAAGAAACGAGATGGGCCATATCACAACAGACCCAACTGAAATTAAAAGAATCATATCAGATTATTACGAAAAATTGTACTCTAACAAATTTGCAAACCTAGAAGAAATGGATGAATTCCTAGAGAAACACTATCTACCTAAACTAACACAATCAGAAGTAGAACAACTAAATATAGACCCATAACAAAAAAAGAGATTGAAAAGGTAATCAAAACACTCCCAACAAAAAAAAGCCTTGGCCCAGATGGCTTCACTGCAGAGTTCTACCAAACATTCAGGGAAGAGTTAACACCACTACTACTAAAGATATTTCAAAGCATAGAAAATGACAGAACACTACCTAACTCATTCTATGAAGCCACCATATCCCTGATACCAAAACCAGGTAAAGACACCACAAAAAAAGAAAATTACAGACCTATATCCCTCATGAACATAGATGCAAAAATCCTCAACAAAATTCTAACCAATAGAATTCAACAACATATCAAAAAAATAATCCACCATGACCAAGTGGGATTTATACCAGGTATGCAAGGTTGGTTTAATATTTGAAAAACCATTAATGTAATCCACCTTATAAATAAAACAAAAGACAAAAACCACATGATCTTATCAATTGATGCAGAAAAGGCATTTGACAAAGTGCAAGACCCATTCATGATAAAAACTCTCAGCAAAATAGGAATAGAAGGAAAATTCCTAAACATAATAAAGGGCATCTATACAAAGCCAACAGCCAACATCACCCTAAATGGAGAGAGCCTGAAAGCATTTCCCTTGAGAACGGGAACCAGACAAGGATGCCCTTTATCACCACTCTTAATCAACATTGTGTTGGAGGTCCTGGCCAGAGCAATTAGGCTAGACAAAGAAATAAAGGGCATCAGGATTGGCAAAGAAGTAGTAAAAGTATCTCTATTTGCAGATGACATGATCTTATACACAGAAAACCTAAGGAATCCTCCAGAAAACTACTAAAACTGATAGAAAAGTTTGGCAGAGCCTCAGGTTACAAGATAAACGTACTAAAATCACTGAGATTCCTCCACATCGACAAAAGGAACATCGAAGAGGAAATCACCAAATCAATGCCATTCACAGTAGCCACCAAGAAGATAAAATTACTTAGGAATAAATCTTACCAAGATGTAAAAGACCTGTACAAAGAAAACTACAAAGTACTAGTGCAAGAAACTAAAAAGGACCTACATAAGTGGAAAAACATACCTTGCTCATGGATAGGAAGACTTAAACATAGTAAAAGTGTCTAAAGTGCCTATTCTACCAAAAGCAATCTATACATACAATGCACTTCCGATCCAAATTCCAATGACATTTTTTAATGTGATAGAGAAACAAATCACCAACTTCATATGGAAAGGGAAAGAAGCCCCAGATAAGTAAAGCATTATTGAAAAAGAAGAAGAAAGTGGGAGGCCTCATTCTACCTGATTTTAGAACATGTTATACAGCCACAGTAGTCAAAACAGCCTGGTACTGGTACAACAACAGGCACACAGACCAATGGAACAGGATTGAGAACCAGATATAAATCCATCCACATATGAGCAGCTGATATTTGACAAAGGCCCAGTGTCAGTTAATTGGGGAAAAGATAGTCTTTTTAACAAATGGTGCTGGCATAACTGGATATCCATTTGCAAAAAAGTGAAAAAGGACCCATACCTCACACCATGCACAAAAACTAACTCCAAGTGGATCAAAGACCTAAACATAAAGACTAAAATGATAAAGATCATGGAAGAAAAAATAGGGACAACCCTAGGAGCCCTAATACAAGGCATAAATGGAATACAAAACATTACCAAAAATGATGAAGAAGAAACCAGATAACTGGGAGCTCCTAAAAATCAAACACCTATGCTCACCTAAAGACTTCACCAAAAGAGTAAAAAGACCACCTACAGATTGGGAAAAAATTTTCAGCTATGGCATCTCTAACCAGTGCCTGATCTCTAAAATCTATATGATTCTGTCAAAACTCAACCACAAAAAGACAAACAACCCAATCAAGAAGTGGGCAAAGGATGTGAACACGCACTTCACTAAAGAAGATATTCAGACAGCTAAAAGATACATGAGAAAATGCTCTCGATCATTAGCCATTAGAGAAATGCAAATTGAAACTATGATGAGATTCCATCTCATTCCAACAAGGCTGGCATTAATCCAAAAAACACAAAACAATAAATGTTGGAGAGGCTGCGGACAGATTGGAACTCTTATACACTGCTGGTGGGAATGTAAAATGGTACAACCACTCTGGAAACCTATTTGGTGTTTTCTTAAAAAGTTAGAAATAGAATTACCATACAACCCAGAAATCCCACTGCTCGGAATATACCCTAGAGAAATAAGAGCCTTTACACAAACAGATATATGCACACCCATGTTTATTGCAGCACTGTTTACAATAGCAAAAAAGCTGGAAGCTACCAAGATGTCCATCAACGGATGAATGGTTAAATAAATTTTGGTATATTTGCACAATGGAATAGTATGCATTGATAAAGAACAGTGACGAATCTGTGAAACATTTCCTAACATGGAGGAACCTGGAAGGCATTATGCTGAGTGAAATTAGTCAGACGCAAAAAGGCAAATATTATATAAGACCACTATTAAAAGAACTTGAGAAATAGTTTAAACTGAAAAGAACACATTCTTTTGTGGTTACGAGAGTGGGGAGGGAGGGAGGGTGGGAAAGGGTTGTTTACTGATTAGATAGTAGATAAGAACTACTTTAGGTGAAGGTAAGGACAATACTCAATACACGGAAGGTCAGCTCAACTGGACTGGACCAAAAGCAAAGAAGTTTCCGGGATAAAATGAACGCTTCAAAGGTCAGCATAGCAAGGGTGGGGGTTTGGGGACTATGGTTAAGGGGACTTCTAAGTCAATTGGCAAAATAATTCTATTATGAAAACATTCTGCATCCCACTGTGAAATGCGGCATCTGGGGTCTTAAATGCTAACAAGCGGCCATCTAAGATGCATCAATTGATCTCAACCCATCTGGATCAAAGGAGAATGAAGAACACCAAGGTCACACGATAACTATGAGCCCAAGAGACAGAAAGGGCCACATGAACCAGAGACCTACATCATCCTGAGACCAGAAGAACTAGATGGTGCCCAGCCACAACCGATGACTGCCCTGACAGGGAGCACAACAGAGAACCCCTGAGGGAGCAGGAGAACAGTGGGATGCAGACCCCAAATTCTCATAAAAGGGCCAGACTTAATGGTCTGACTGAGACTAGAAGAATCCCGGTGGTCATGGTCCCCAAACTTTCCGTTCGCCCAGGACAGGAACCATTCCCAAAGACAACTCATCAGACATGGAAGAGACTGGACAATGGGTTGGAGAGAGATGCTGATGAAGAGTAAGCTACTTGTGTCAGGTAGACACTTGAGACTATGTTGGCATCTCCTGTCTGTAGGGGAAATGGGAGGGTAGAGAGGGTTAGAAACTGGCAAAACGGTCACGAAAGAAGAGACTGGAAGGTGGGAACAGGCTGACTCATTAGTGGGAGAGTAAATGGGAGTATGTAGTAAGGATGTATGTAAGTTTATATGTGACAGACTGACTTGATTTGTAAACTTTCACTTAAAGCACAATAAAAATTATTTTAAGAAAAGAAAAGAATGTCTACCTCTGATATTTTTAGTAATAGCCATATTGGAAATTACTATAAATTGTTTTCTTGCATGAAATGATCTTATATACACATGAGAAAAAAATGCTTTGACCGAAAGAATATATTCTGTTTTATATGGAATTTTTTCAGAAAAAAATATAAGTATTAATTGTGGTTACTCATCTCACAAAATTTCTGTTTAGAATAATGGAATTTATGAGTTACTTAGAGAAAAATATACTAGAAGTTAAAGAGCAATATTTTTTTTTATTTGATGTGAGAGTTAACACGTGATTATCCTAACGTATTATGAAATGTTTCACTTTATCAACAAAAATACAATTTAACCTTAAATAAATATGTTTATTATCAAATTTGAAAAACGCTAAAAATTATGCTATTCGGTGCTACCAAGAGGTTAAGTAAAATTCAACGTTTGTACAATGTGACTGAAGAACCAGGCATCCAGATACATTTACCAGAAAATATATCAGTGTGCTTTGGAAAACATATAGATCAAATAATTTAATTTTTTATAACTTGACTAAGGAAATTTTTCTTTTTGATCTAAAATTGGGTGCCAATTTAGGCAATAATAAATAAATAGATAAAAGTAAAAACAAATGATCATGTTACACCCATGTTGTTGTTATAAAAGAATGGAAAATTAAAAGGAGAATAAAATACTATCAAATTATAATCCCAAAATGTAGATTAATTTATCTGTCTCTGTATTTGTCCGTAAATATGTGGGTCTCTCTGGATGTGTGTGTGTGTTTTTGCTCAGTTACTTGCTCCTTTGGAAATGTCATTTCTACCAGGAAGTTGTCACAACTCATTGATGCCATGGAAAGGGATTAAGAATATTTGAAAGAAGTCTAGAGTTAAACATATATACTCTTTTTGAAAGTAGTTTTATGTACTATACAAACTATTAAACTTAATTACTAAAACCCATTGCCATTGAGTTGATTCCAACTCGTTGCAACCCTATAGGACATAGTAGAACTGTCCCATAGGGTTTCTAAGGAGAGGCTGGTGAATTTGAACTGCTGACTTTTGGTTAGTAGCCATGGCTCTGAGCCAATGTGCCACCAGAGTTGTAGAAATTGGAGCAATGAGACTGTTCAGGGAGTACAACATAAATATAGGAAATTCTTCTAGATTTCAATGTAACTAAAATTACATCAGAAACATATAAATAAATAATAAAATATAAGTAAATATAGATAAATATATAAATATTTATTATGGACATCTGGAATAGCCCATTTCAAAAATTAATGAGAAATCCACTAGTCTAGAAGTATTTTTATTTTTCCATATATATGTGTTCAGAGAAGCCATTATTTATTTCCCACAATAGATTTCAGCAACAATACCTTTATCCTTTCGAGAGAAGAGAGAAGCACTTTCTCTTCCAGAGCATACCAAATTAAATGTTAAAACAAGGACTACCTGACTGGAAGAGATCCATATTTGTGCCCATTCCAAAGAAAAATGAGCAAACAGAAAGCAGAAATTATCAAACAGCATCATTAATATCATATGATAGCAAACTTTCACTAAATATAATTCAAAAACCAAACATAGAGAACTGCCAGAAATTCAAACTGAATTCAGAAGAGGACATGGAACAAGGGGTATCATTGTTGATGTCAGATGGATCTTGGCTGAGAGCAGATAATACCAGAAAGTTGTTTGTGTTTTACATGAAGTCATTCTACTCTGTAGTTCATAACAAATTATGGATAACATTAAAAAGAATGGGAATTTCAGAGCTCTTAACTGTGCTCGTTAGGTACCTATACATGGATCAAGAGGTAGTTGTTTGAACAGAACAAGGGGATACTGCCTGACTTAGAAAAAGTTGTATCTTTTTACCTTACTTATTAAATTTGTATGCTGAGCAAATAATATGAGAAACTGGACTACATGAAGAAGAACAGGGCATCAGGCTTGGTGGAAGACTCATTAACAACCTGGGTTACACAGATAAAACAACCTTGCTTGCTGAAAGGGAAGAGGACCTGATGAAGATCAAAGACTCCAGCCTTCAGTATGGATTACAATTCAACAAAAAGAAAACAAAAATCCTCACAACTGGACCGATAAGCAGCATCATGATAAGTGAGGAAGTAATTGAAGTTGTAAATAATTTCATTGGGCTTGAATCAACAATCAATGCTCATGCAAGTAGCAGTCAAGAAATCAAACAACATATTGCATTGGGCAAATCTGCTGCAAAATTCCTTTTTAAATTTTTAAAAAGCAAATATGTCACTTTGATGACAAAGATGTGCATGATCCAAGTCATGGTCTTTCCATTACCACATACGCATGTGAAAGCTGGACCATGAAAAAGGAAGACAAAAGATTTGATGTGTTTGAACTGTGGTTGGCAAAGAATATTGAATACACCATGGTCTGGCAGGAGAACAAATAAATTAGTCCTGGAACTAATAGAGCCAGAATGTTCCTTAGACACGACAATGGTGACTTTGGCTTGCTTACTTTTGACACATCATTAGGAAAGGCCAATCACTAGAAAAAACACGTCACAGTTGGTAAAGAAGGTCAGCAAAATCAAGGGAAATCCTCAGTGAGGTGGGCTGACACAGTAGCCAAAACAATGGACTCATACATAGCAACCATAATGAAGACGGTGCAGGACCGGGCATCATTTTGTCCTGTCATCCCTAAGGTTGATACGAGTGAGAGCTAAGAACAAGGGGAATCATTATCAAGTCAGGCAGTTAAGGTCCATGTTCCTTCTTGTGAGAGTTCAGCCCCAGGCATTTTATTTTCATGCTCATTAATTCTGATATGCCACAAATGAAAAAAGATATTTTTGAAAGGTCATGGCATTCAAGGATTGCCACTGTGATTCACATTCACTTACATCTTATTGCACTGAGTGTCTTTATGGAAAAAAAAAAAAAAGTATACACTAAACCTGGTATATGAAACATAGATCTTGCTGTGTAGATATTCACAGAGCCTGTAAACAACTTTATTTATAAAACATAGGAGTGCCTGGGATGATTATGAGGATTAATTGTGATCAAGTAGGTGTACGTGCTCTATAAACTAAAACAAAATCATTATATAATTGTTAAATATTTGAAATCCCATAAGACAGACCGAATGTGGAAATTATAGAACAATATCATTAATACCACCTGCAAGCAAAATTCTGCTGAAGATCATTCAAAAATGGCTGCAGCACTACATCAACAGGGAACTGCCAGAAATTCAGGCTGGTTTCAGAAGAGGACGTGGAACCAGGGAGATCACTGCTCATGTCAGATAGATCCTGGCTAAAAGCAGAGAATACCAGAAGGATGTTTACCTGTGTTTTATTGATTGTGCAAAGGCATTTGACCCTGTGGATCATAACAGACTATGGATAACACTGCGAAGAATGGGAATTCCAGAACACTTAATTGTGCTCATGAGGAACCTTTACATAGATCAAGAGGCAGTTGTTCGGACAGAACAAGGAAATACTGATTTGTTTAAAGTCAGGAAAGGTGTGCGTCAGGGTTGTATTCTTTCACCATACCTATTTAATCTGTATGCCGAACAAATAATACGAGAAGCTGGACTATATGAAGAAGAACGAGGCATCAAGATTGGAGGAAGACTCATTAACAACCTGCGTTATAAAGATGACACAACCTTGCTTGCTGAAAGTGAAGAGGACTTGAAGCACTTACTAATGAAGATCAAGGACCACAGCCTTCAGTATGGATTACACCTCAACATAAAGAAAACAAAAATCCTCACAACTGGACCAATGAGCAACATCATGATAAATGGAGAAAAGATTGAAGTTGTCAAGGATTTCATTTGACTTGGATCCACAATCAACAGCCATGGAAGCAGCAGTCAAGAAATCAAAAGACACATTGCATTGGGCAAATCTGCTGCAAAGGCCCTCTTCAAAGTGTTGAAGAGCAAAGATGTCACCCTGAAGACTAAGGTGCGCCTGACCCAAGCCATGGTATTTTCAATTGCATCTTATGCATGTGTAAGCTGGACAATGAATAAGGAAGACCGAAGAAGAGTTGATGCCTTTGAATTGTGGTGTTGGCGAAGAATATCGAATATACCATGGACTGCCAAAAGAACGAACAAATCTGTCTTAGAAGAAGTACAACCAGAGTGCTCTTCAGAAGCAATGATGGCGAGACTGCATCTTACATACTTTGGACATGTTGTCAGGAGGGATCAGTCCCTGGAGAAGGACATCATGCTTGGCAGAGTACAGGATCAGTGGAAAAGAGGAAGGCCCTCAACAAGGTGGATTGACACAGTGGCTGCAACAATGAGCTCAAGCATAACAACGATTGTAAGGATGGCTCAGGACCGGGCAGTGTTTCGTTCTGTTGTACGTAGGGTCACTATGAGTCGGAACTGACTGGACAACACCTAACAACAACAGCATAAGACAGACACTAATGCAGAACATAACAGTGACCCTTTTAAATATTTGTCAAGGAATGTGGAAGTTGTCATCTTCAGATGCATCACTTGTTTTCCCTCCTAGCCGCTTCATTTTCTTTACCAGCCTCCAGTTACCTCCTCTCAGCCCTTCTTGGTTTGTGGAAGAATTCAATCACATCATTCATAAACTAATCTCCCTCAGTCACTGAAGGAAAATTGTTCACTGTGTCTAGAGATAGATGTTGTTTAGAAACACATATATTATAGAAATGTCTTTGGTATTCATACCCTCAAAACCCATGGTGAGGATAGTAAAATGTTCTGACTTGTACAAAAAATGATTGCATACTTTATAGAGAATGGCATTTTCTTCTACCTTCCTGTATCAGTAGCTTGTCTAAATATGCCATTAATCAGAACAAGAAACAGTTAGAAGTAGAACAGAAGCTGAATGCATCTTTATATCACATTAGATAAAAGCACCACCGAAACAGGAGATGGTAGGAAAGTATGGCTTGTCATGACTTACTTCCTAAGACTTCTCTTGGCATCTACTGTATCATTTGCCAGGTGCAGCCATTTTATTCCAAAACCCAATCAATGCAGATTTACAGAGCCATATTTGCTCAGTGTTTAAGCAATTCCCTAGTTGTCAATTATGTAGCTATAGATGCTTTATATTAACTTTGTAGGCCCCAAGCTAAGAGGCAGTGTGAGGAAACGTGAACAACAACAATGAACAAAATTTTATCTACCAAACCAACATGTAAATATATCCCTGTGAAAATTTCATACCCATTGTGAGAAACATATATTTTAAAAAAAATTGAACAGTTCAGGTAAAATAACCGTAACTAATGAAGAATTATAGTACACTTTTTATATATATAAATGAGCTTCTTATGTATTTTTCTAAAATCACTAAATCATCGTTTATTTTAGAGAATATATATAAACATACAGACATAGTCTCTAATATATGTATACATACCTCACTCTTGGGTGTTTTGATTGGCATTATTTTTTTAAAAGACACAGAAGGTTTTCCTCAAATTTCCCAATTTGGGTGTAACATTGGTTTTATGTTGGGCCCCGGATTGACATATTTAGAGTTCCTTAATTTTTTTAAGAAAGTGTGAATTGTACTGTACTTAGTTAATGAGCAATCCAAAGGGATCTGTCCAAAGGGAACAGAATGAGATACATTCTTACAAAAGAATTCAATTATAAGGTTTCTATTTCTTCAGTGAATATCAAAATCCCCCTGTGATAGTTCTACTTTTTAAACCAGAAATTTTAAACCTGACACAATGTACCAAGCTAGATCATCAGAGAAAAAAACACTGCAATTAAAGAATTTTATCTTTTTTACTGGATTCATTTCTTGAAATGGACTACAGAGTTACATCTTATTTAGCATTAGACACTGTGAGGAGAACAAAAAATATGATTTTTTTTAACTGTGTTTATCGTTTTGTTTTGATGATGCAAGTCTATACCTTGCAGAGTCTTCTCAGGTCCTTTGGAAGGAAAATTTCTCAATTCTGTATATTGAAAGAAAAACAAAAACAACAAAAAACTCCACATATCCTGAAATTGGGTTTATTTTAATCTTTAGGAACTCGAGAATCTTTTAACCAATCACATTTTTCTACTTGTTTTGGTGTTTAAGAGCACTGTTTCATAGCTCATCTGAACCAACTTTAAAGGACTGTATGGCATGATACGGGGCAGTGGTAGTTCAGTGGTAGAATTCTCGCCTTTGATGCAGGATTGATTCCCAGCCAAGGCACCTCACGTGCAACCACCACCTGTTAGTGGGGACTTGTGCGTTGCTGTGATGCTGAACAGGTTTCAGTAGAACATACAGATTAAGACAGACTAGGAAGAATGGCCGAATAATTTACTTGTGAATATCAGCTAAGAAAAACCCTATGGATCACAATGGTCCAATCTCATTGTGCGTGGGGTCGCCATTAGTTGGGGGCTAACTCAACAGCAGCTAACAAGAACAACAACATGGATATACCACATTTTGTTTATCCATTCATCAGTGACGGTGGTTTGGTTGTTTCCACTTTGGGGCCATTATGAATAATGCTTCTATAGGTATTTCATGTACCCATTTTTGTATGGGTGGACATCTTTTTGTATCTAATGGGTATATACCACAGAGTAGGATTTCTAAGTTATATTGTAACTATGTTTAACATTTTGAGGAACTGCCCAATTCCCCAAAACTAGTTTTTTAAACCATTTTTTTATCATCCTATTTGAGCATACGAGCGTTCGTAAATAGAATCTATGGCATTGGACAGAGACACTAATAGTGAGAATTTATTTGATGAGTTTTCCCCCTGTTGGGAATAGGTAGGGGAGTGTTACATCTTGTGTTTCTCTAAGTGAAGAGTCTTCTGGAAAACTCCTTAGGAAATTAGGCCTATGTCTTATTAATCTTGGTGTACTCAGCCTAGGTACCCATCTCACTCATGAAAAAAGCTAAAAATTGGCAAATAAAAGGAGGTGACCAAGTTAGGTTTTGAGGGATAATTATAAGCAGCTGACCAGGAATGTGCCGCCTGTGTCAGGGTTCTGCACATCGAGGTCTTTAGAAGAGGCATGGCTGAGGAACACACAGATACGCCAAGAAAGAATCAGTATTTTGCTCTCTGCCAGATAGAGGCCCCTCATATCCCATCCCAATGCTGCATTTTCAAAGGCCATCTAGAAAGAAAGGAAGGAAGCAAAGAAAGGGTTATTAAACTGAACTCCATTCAATTCCTTAATCTGTGTGTAAACTCTTGCACCCAGGATTTTGCAAATGCCAGGAACACATGTTCTCCTTGCTTTGGCTAATTCCAAATTTGCAGTATTCAGTTTATATCAGCTTATCCAACTAACCTTCCCTAAAATGCCCCACATTCCTACTTTGCAGACCAGGTCAAATGCTCTTCCTAGTTGTTTTTAGACTGCACTGCAATTCACTGTAGGCTAAAAAAAAAAAAAAAAACCAGTTCCTGTTTACCTCCACTTCTCCACTAGATGAAGCACAGTGGTGGCAGATATTTTATTTCTCTAACCCTTTGCACGGTGTCTGACGCTTGATGAATGCTTAATAAACCTTCTCTCAATGAATAATCAGACAGTGTATTAGCCTTTGGAAGACATAGGATCAAATTCAAACATTCTGCTTTAATTGTTTGATCACCTTTTTTTGGAGGCGTTTAGCTGTCTTAATCTTAGTCTATTCATCTGCAAATGACTATGTTGGGTAAGATGAGCATTAACGTTTTTCCTGTCAACTCTGATTAGAAGGAGCTGTAAGTATAATTTTTTAAAAGGTACTACCCAATTACATTTGATTGAGTTGGAGATGTTACAGTGTCAATTACTAAACTCTTGATCAGATTATCATTAATATGCCTCATAATTTTAATGTGTTTATCATGCCTTGCATAATTGAAAGGTATTTCCTCCCACATACTGAAGACGACCTGGGTATACTTAAATTTTAAGCTGAGCTATAGAAATTCATTCTATTATAATATTTGAGTTCTTGCATAGGAACTGTACAATATTTATGTAGTTAATGCCATTTCTGATGTGGGAGTTTTCATTTTTTTATTCATTTTTATTATATAAAGTAGAGCCCTGGTGGCATAGTGGTTAAGAGCTCAGCTGCTAACCAAAAGGTCAGCAGTTCAAATCCACCAGCCATTCCTTGAGAACCCTGTGGCGCAGTTCTATTCTGTCCTACAGGGTCACTATGAGTTGGAACTGACTGGATGGCACCTAACAACAACAACATTACATAAAGTAAAAATATCAAATTAAAATGTTGGTATATTTGTTCTAATTTTAATTCTCCCTCAAATATTTCTGGCAATTATTTTTTTGGCACTATTGAATCCATCATAATAAAATTTCAGGATTTAGGGAGTATTCATTTGCCATGTTTGTTTTCCAATGCACTGTCTTATAATAGACAACATTGGTTTATGAGTTTATGAATTTTTATATAGAAATTAATATATATGTCACTATGCTGAGTAGCCGAATCTGATAAATGCTGCTTTTAGTATCACACAATGCAAGAAAATATGTAGACTTTTCATTACCATGATTTAATTCATAAAAAGTAATTTTCACTTTTATTACAGTGTCAAAAATGCTGGACAGATATCTTCAAAAGCATCTACGGTGTGTTTAAAATTTAAACTGAATATAAGAAAATATCTGACTTCCAAAAGATTTAGTTTCCAAAAACATGATATTTATGAATTATAATGGAGCTGTTTATGGTAAAACTGAACTTCCTTGATTTGTCTTATTAATGAAAAAATAAGTAAAGATCCTTACTGGAAACTTTATATAGAGAAGTAAAGTAAGTAATATAAAAGGCATTTTAAAAGTGAGCTAAGCTTCAATTTTCTAATTGTTTTCAAATATCTCAATTCTGAAATAGGTATCTTAAGGTTCTGAACTGGATGAAAAAGTGTTCCCCCAAAATCCATGTCCACCTGGAACCTCAGAATGTGACCTTGTTTGGAAATAGGGTCTATTCAGAAGTAATTAGTTAAGATGAGATCATGTTGACTTAGAGTGGGCTATAAATCCAATGACTGGTTTCCTTATGAAGACACAGAGAAACAGAGAGACGAGAACTTTTTGTGAGAATAGAGAGAGAAATGAGGATTGCAGGCAACCACGAGAGACTAAGAAACACCAGTGGCACAGTGGAGAAGAGCTACAGCTGCTAACCAAAAGTTTAGCAGTTCAAATCTACCAGCTGCTCCTTGGAAACCCTATGGGGCAGTTCTGCTTTGTCCTATAGGAGTCACTATGAATCAGAATTGACTCAATGGCAGTGGGCTTAACAGAGACAAGAGTCTAGGAGAGAAACTTGGACCACATTTTCCCTCACAGCCTCCAGGAACCAGCCCAGCTGACACCTTCTAGCCACCTATGAAAACCCTGGTGGCCTCCTGTACTGTGAGAGAATAAATTTCTCTTTTTTAAGCCATGTAGTTTATAATAATTTGTTATGCAGCCATAGGAAACTAGTCCAGTTCTTATTTCAAGGAGAAACACATAGGGAAGCTTAACTTGTGTTTTTTAAGGAAAGATTGAGGAGTCTAAAAGTGGGAAAACAAATGATTCAGATACACCTGTGCTGAGGGGAGAGGCCTTCATATCACGGAGTAAGACAATTGTAGACACATGACATTCCTCACCCTCAGAGTCAGGGAGCCGAACATTCAGCCCATTCTTCCAGAGAAGAATATCAGTATTTAGTAAAGAGAAAAGACACACTGTTCATTTTCTTCACTGGTATTCCTCCTCAAGGTAATGCACAAAAGACAAATCTGACTCAATTTTAGGTTATTGATATTTCTCATAAAATGAATTCATAGAATTCTTATCTCCATTCTAGACCCCAAACTTGAGAATTTGTTTGGTACTTGAAATATTAAAAATAGATGTAAAATGCAAGTGACATAATCAATAAACATATTAAATTCTTGGAGCTGGTGTTATGGGGATTTAAAAATAAAGTAGGAATGTGTTAGTCACAATGTTTTAGCTACCTACTAATACCGTAACAAAATATCACAAATGGGTGGTTTTAAAGAACAGAAATTTAATTTCTCACAGTTTTAGAGACTAGAAGTTTGAATTCAGAGCACGGATTGTAGGAGAAGATCCTTCACCTTCTAGTAGCTTCAGCAATCCTTGGCCCTCCTGGGCTTGTAGATTCATCCACCTCCATTTTCGCATGGTATCTTCTTCCTGTGTGTGCACCTCTGTGCCTATTCTACTCCTTCTTTAAGACACCACTCAGAAGGTATTAGGGTTAGGACCTACCTTACTCTTACTCAGGTATGGCTTTATTAACATAACAAAAGAAAGACCTATTTCCAAACAGGGTCACACTCACAGGTAGGAGGGCTAGGAACTCATTGAATACTTTGGGGGGACACAATTCAATCCATAACGAAGGAGAAAAAATAAATTATCACTGATAGAGAGAAAAGTACGTAGAAAGCAGATGCAAGAAAACAAACTTTTCTCGGGTTGGCTTTGCATTTCTTTGCTAGAGCCAGAAACTGTGCTGTGGTATTTTTGTTACACAGCTGTAAAAACATGCAGCTCTATTTCCCTTATTGTGTAGAAATGCTTATACAAATGCACACATATATGACACATACCAAAAACAAACTAAACCCAGTGCCGTTGAGTCGATTCTGACTCATAGTGACCCTAAGGACAGAGTAGAACTGCCCCATAGAGTTTCCAAGGAGCGCCTGGTGGATTTGAACTGCCGACCCTTTGGTTAGCAGCCGTAGCACTTAACCACTATGCCACCAGGATTTCCAATGACATACATACACACACATTTTTTTTTTTCCTCTTTTAAACAGGACTGATTGGATATAAATGAATCTTTGCCATAGAAGATTTATTTATCATGGTCTTACTTCACTAATGTCTCTTTAGCATTTCCTGTTGCCCCACTTTCTGATGGATAATTTATAAACGTATTTTAAGCTACTACAATAATCTTGAAGGTAGGGGATATAACAATAATTCCCCTCACGTTCTCCACCAAAAAACAATCCCAAACCCATTGCTGTCAAGTCAATTCTGACTCACAGCAACCCTATAGGACAGAGTAGAACTGCCCATTGGGGTTTCCAAGGAGTGCCTTGTGGGTTCAAACTGGTTAGCAGCCATAGCTCTTAACCAGTGCACCGACGGCTGAAGAAAAAAAAAGGAATGGATGGCTCTGGTTCATTAGTGAATTGAGATAGCACTGAATTTTCCAGGACCCTTTTTTGTTTCTTTTGGAGTAAATGGAATTGAAGTTCTGTAAGGAAAAGTCAGCTCTCTTCTAGTTCAAAGTAAGTAAAACATGATGAGTTATCAATCCACATATCTCTGAAGCAAACTATATTTGCTCCTTTGGAGAACAACAATGCAATATTGAGGTAGCAACCTGAAACACTGATGAAAAAAGTAACACTCCTTTAACTCTGCTGATATTATTTCTTTCTAATACAATATTTTTGATATGTTTTGCAGTTGAAAACAATCTATATGCTGTCAGAAGGAGAAAAATGGGTAGAAAACCAAGTCTCTGATACTCAAACGTCTAGAGTCTGACACTGAAAGAATTCACTGGCCTTATTATGCCATATATTTGTAGTACGTCAAAAATTATTAATAATGTGATTTACCCTGCATTGATAGGGTGATAACACATTTGAGTTTTGTCAGCATCACAGTGGTTTCTTTCAGAATATTGGTTGCTAGCGCTGTTGTGACATACCCTGCTTCGGCTCTGAAATAAGTTCTATAATTCAATTTTAAAAAAAGATGAAGAGAAACCAAAATCCCTTGTCGTTTTTGATTCATCAATAGATTGATTGATTTAATTTTTATTTGGTGCTGCTTTCCACAGTGCAGAAACCAAGTCAAATCCCCGATAAAAAGTAATCAAGCACAGGGAGACAAATTAACTCTTTCGGGTATTACTCTTTCAGGCCAACAATTGTTATATGCCTTGGGAGGCAACTGCAATTAATTATAGTCTGATCTTTCATATTTTGGGGGGCAAATTTGTCAAAATGTGAAGGTATTAAGGAGATATTTGGATGACTGAGACAGGAGAATAGTAGCAGATTTGAGTGAGCATGTTCTATAAATTGCATCATCTGCAGAGTGATAATATATCCACCTGCAAAAGCCGTGTTCAAAGGAATAGTTTTGAGTTGCACTCATCTTTACACAAGAAATCAACAAAATCAACACTTAGTTATTTGGGAGGCCTCTTGATGAGTTGGAATCGACTCAAAAGCAACAGGTTTGGATTGGTTTTCCTGATGAATTACAGCTTGAAATAATATTTAAAACTATCTGTTAGGGTTTAATCTTGTCCTCCCACAATAATGTGTTTTAAATCCTAACCTCTATGCCTGTGGTTATGATCCCATTTGGGAATGAGTTATCTTTGTTATGTTAAGGAATGGGATTAGTGTATGGTGTTTTTTTTTTGTTTGTTTCTTGAGTCAATCTCTTCATCAAGGTTGCAGAAATTAGAGGGATCTATATTTGTCAAAACTCTCTTATTTTTAACCCTGTTGATAAAAACCGATTAGACAAGTGAGCAGTGCAGAGATAAGGGAAGTTAGATGACAAGCCACATGGAGATCACCCAGGAGCAGAAGCTCAAAAAAGACGACCTTCCTCCAGAGCCTACAGAAAGAGAAAGCCTTGCCCTAAAGCCAGCGTCCTGAGTTCGGACTTCTGGCCTCCTAAGCTGTGAGAAAATAAATTTCTGTTTATTAAAGCCACCCACTTGTGGTGTTTCTGTTACAGTAGCACAGATAACTAAGAAGTCAGCTAATACAGAAGGCTGTATGTCAAGCAATGTGCCAAGCACTTAAATACATGATTTAGCTTGTGGTTGACAAATATTTAGCTAATTACTATCAAAAGCAACCATTTACTTTTCTCACATCCCAGTGAAAAACAGTTCTTACCTGTCAAACTGAGCCAAATTCACTGTTCATGTTTTCCTAAAAGAATGTGTGTATAAGTTAACATAAAGAATGAATGAAGTATACAACTAGAAACATACTTCATGAAAGGCTATTATTTTTATTACTAATGTGTTTGTTTTACAGATGTCTTTGATATTTGTAATTTGAGGAAGTAATTCCTATTTTTATATTTTTAACATAAAGCAGAAGCTTAGAGAAAGATAGAGGTATGTGTACATGTACTAATTTGTTTGACTATGAATTCATTTTGTGCTTTACTCCATAATTGTTTTGTGCTTAATTCTTCAGGGATGTTGATGAACTCTCAAAACTCATTTAAAAAAAACAAAACAAAACTGATTTTACCCAATCTCTCATCTTCTACCCCATCTAATGATAAACCCGCTGCTGCTGAGTCAATTTCAACTCATAGCTATCCTATAAGACATAGTAGAACGGCCTCATAGAGTTTCCAAGGAGTGACTGGTAGATCTGAACTGCCAACCTTTTGGTTAGCAGCCATAGTTCTTAACCACTGCACCACCAGGGTTCCTATCTAATGATAAGTGTATAGAAAGAAAAAATAACAACAACAACAATTAGATCTTAGGAGGGAAATGTAAAAGTACATATATTGAAAAAAGAAGACCCCCCCCCAAAAAAATTACAACTGAATGTCATCTGGCAGTGCTTTTGAATCAAGAATTAAATTCTCAAGGTGAATTATTAGGTGAGGCAGTCTCTATCAAGTGTGTTGACCAATAGGTGCATATAACTTGATAAGAGCACAACTAGAAAGTCTGTATAATGAAGAGCTGTTCTGTTTCCAGGCAAAGGTTCTCTGGTATCCCAAGAGAGTATAATGACTATTGAATAAAATGCTTTTCCTGTAACATAAATATAAATGCAAAGATGTGAACCTTGTAATTGCTGAAAGTCTCAATAACCACCCTAAATCACTTGTAGGGATGAAATAATCTACTTCACCCGCATTTGAATATTTTAAAGGATTATAGCTGCAGCTGTTCTTGGTAGAAATACATTCTTTATATGACTTTGATGTTTTGGAAGTCCAAGGATATTTGTAATAAGATGAAGTCATGGAGATCAAGGATAGTATATTAGAGAGACTACATTGCAGTCATCTTCTAAGCTTTAGTATATTAGAACAGAAAAAACACACGGTTAATCTCTCAAGCAAGTAAATAAAATTGCAGTCAGATCATATTTGTATTTCTTTAGGTAAACAAAAACAACTTGATTCCTTACACCCATTTTTATTCAGTCATTTAAGGGGTTTAGTTAAATTGAATCAAAAATTGATACAAATTACCTGTCTCTCTCCTCTCAATGCACATAACAAATACATGTTTCTTCAAGCACGCTTTAAACAATGCTCTGGCCTGATCTTAAAATCCATGTAGGTAAAGAATGAAATATTTGTTAATCTCTGTGTTTGCATTTTTCTTCATAGTAATAGGCCAGCATTGTTAGAGTATGTTGTAAATAGTCAAACTACCTTATTGTCCCTTTTGCAGCACCCCATAATGTTTCAGTCCTTAGTTTTGGGTCATCATTATGTTACAAAAGGAAAACAAAACAAAACAAAAAAGAAACCTGCAGTAAGAGATAACTTCTCACTGCTGATAATAAACCAGGTTTGTTGGAAAAACCTCAAAGAAAGCGCAAGACGTTCGATCCTAGTCTATGATTATTTTTAGTGATATATGATGCATTTACAATAAGATACATTTCATTATCAAGGTTGCAGAGATTAGAGGGATCTGGGCCAAACTCTTACTTCTAACCCTGTTAATAGCAAACATTGTGCTCATACTGTTTATCTTCGATTCTTCCTATACTTACCAGTAAAGAAAAAACAAACAAAATATGATGTACACTCATTCTTATAAAACAATGAGAGTTGTTATGGAAATTTGACTATTTTGAGTTTCTCTGTGTTCCTCGGCAACGGGTTTGGCTTTTGGGGTTGGTGTTCCTATTATTTATTGTCACAATAATAGGGCATTTTTCATGGGAAGAAAATTTCACATACATCTCATTAAAACCACATTAAAACAAAGTAAGTTCATGTCCTTGTGATATCAAGACCATGAGGAGCCTTGGCTGACAATAAAGGTTAAGTATGCAAGAAGAGGTTGAATTGTCCCATTGTTTCCCAGGGATTGAGGGTGCTATATTGAAGTCTCTGGGTGGGGCAAATGGTTAAGCGGTCAATACCAGCCTAAATGTTGGTGCTTTGAAGCCAGAGGTGGCTTGGAAAGCCCACAGAGCAGTTTTCTGTACACATGGAGTAGCTGTGAGTTGGAATTAAATTGGTGGCATCTAACAACAAAAACAAGGGACTTACATATTTTCATCTTTTTGACTCCCAAATAACACCTTTTTGACTAGAGAAGTCAAAAGGGTACAACTAGAGAGATGTTTAAATGCCAGAGCAAAATTTAGTCTCATATCTAATATTTGGCTTTTAAATTTTAAAAATTACTAACACATTTTCATGTAATGTCTATATTGGAAACTCTGGTGGCGTAG
Organism: Loxodonta africana; assembly: GCF_030014295.1. NCBI lineage: Eukaryota > Metazoa > Chordata > Mammalia > Proboscidea > Elephantidae > Loxodonta > Loxodonta africana. Next base: position 18,168,436 of record NC_087358.1, on the reverse strand, counting down.
TGGTTAAGAGCTACAGCTGCTAACCAAAAAGTTGACAATTCAAGTCTACCAGGTACTCCTTGGAAACCCTGTGGAGCAGCCCTTACTCTGTCCTGTAGGGTTGCTATGAGTCGGAATTCACTTTATTGCAACGGGTTTGGTTTTTGTTTATATATTTTATTAATTATTTTAGTAATACTTTTGATATATATCTGATTCAAGGAAAACATGTGTTTGACTATTCTACGTTGGTAAGAAAATGTATGTAAAAAACCTTCTACTCCTGTGTCTTTTGTTTATGATAATCTATAAATTAAAATTATTTCCAAATATACAATTAAGACTAGTGCACTAATTAACTCATGCACATTATGAAATAATTGAAAAAGTATTTCTGAATCTGTACTTCATTCTGCATTAGAGAGTCAAAACAATGTCTTTAGTGAGTGAATTAATGCAATTAGCAAAACGCTGCTGATTTATTCCAGAAAGATTGCCTAATCTTTTATTTCTGTAATAACATGTCTTATAGATATATTAGTTCTTTTAGATTTTGTACATTTTTCAGAATACTGTAATGAAAATATGCATGTCTCACATACGTATTTATAGATATAATAATAGAAGACATTAAGATCCTAATAATGAACGATAATAATGAACTAAGTCATCCTTATATAAATTAAATAAACAAGTTAAAATGGTGTACAAAAATTTAAGAAAAGCCTAAAACTGCATTGGTGTTAGATACAGTCACAAATGTTAATTCTTTTTAAATCATCAGTTAGCCATTCATATTGAATCTAACTTTCTTGTATCTAATAAAAAAGTCTGTTTGTATTCAATTATGTAAGAAGACATGAGGAATATAATGTAGAAGAGATTATTTATAATTCATATAAACTATAAGGTTACTTTATAGGTTATAGGGTTGCTATGAGTCGGAATTGACTTGATGGCAAAGGGTTTATAAGGTTACTGGAACACCATGTTGATACCTTTTGGAAGACACATATATCCCTTGACATCACAATCCTGGAGGCTTTTTGAAGAGCACGAATAATATACAAATTTTACACTCTTGCTGCTATATCTTGTGATACTGTTAAAAAGAAAACATCAATATTCTTTTCAGAGTGGTTTATGATTACAGAGTATGAATACATATGAATGACTATATTCTGTTAGTCATTGTTTATTAATTTTCTTAGGAAATATTTTTGAACACATATTACACTATTTCTAGGGTCTGAGAATACAGCAGTGAACAAATCAAGAGAGAGAACATAAAGAAGTAAATATATGTTAAGTAGTAATATGAATTAAAGAAAAAATTTGAGTCAGGAGCGTGGAAGGGCCTGTGGTGGGGGGATGTTATTATTTTATACAGGGAGAAGAAAGGAGGCCTCCCTGAATAAATGACTCTTGAGCAAAGAATTTGAAGAAGCCAGTGAATAAGTCAATAATGTCTAAAATAAAAAAACCCATTGTGACTGAGTAGGTTTTTGAAGGAAGTTGTTTACTTAAATACCAACTTTGATATATTAGATATTACCCATTACTGTCAAGTTTCTGACTCATAGTGACCCTATAGGACAGAATACAACTGCCCCCTAGGGTTTCCAAAGAGTGCCTGGTTGATTTGAACTGCCAACATTTTGGTTAGCAGCTGTAGCACTTAACCACTACTCTACCAGGGCTTCCCAATAATATCTACAGAACAGTTTTTCAGGAAGGTGGTGTGACAAGTTAAAAACCCCTGGAACAACAACAACAACAAAAATTCCCTGGAATGGAACACATTTGGTATATTAAAAGGAGGCCTGGTGACACAGTGGTTAACCACTCAGCAGCTAACTGAAAGATCAACAATTGAAACCCACCAGCCACATAGTGGGAGAAAGATGTGGCAGTCTGCTTCCATAGGATTTACAGCCTTGGAAACCCTGTGGGGCAGCTTTACCTCTGTCCTATAGAGTTGCTATGAGTTGGAATTCACTTGGCAGCAACTGGCAAGGAGTGGAATGTGCAAGGAGAATAGTGAGGCTGAAGGATAATGAGTGAGGGGCATAGAAGCAGCAAATGGGAGAAGAGACGGTGAAGTTGGCCTAAGCAACTAGATGAATGAAGCTGCCATTAACTGAGATGTGGAGTACTGAAGATGGAGTAGGTTTAGGGTGCCTGAAGAAGGAGCATCAACTTGGACTTAGTAAATTTGAGATATTATCAGACATTCCAATGGGGCATACTAGTGAGGCATCTGGACCAGAGATAAAAAAATAAAATAAAATAACACTTCTTATCATAGAGAGTGGATTTAAGTCATAAAAATGGATGAGATCACCAAAGAAGTGATCATAGAGAAGAGAGGATGCCCAAGGATGGAATCATAATTTAGAGGTAATTGTTTAAATACTGAGAAGGCAGGGAGTAGAAGAACTAAGAGAGGTGGTTTTCCCAGAAACCAAGTGAAGGAAGTGTTTCAAGGAAGTGGATTTTCATTTTTTTTTTTAATGGGCCAGTTAGGATAATCATTGGAAATGACTCAGTAACTGACTGAGTAACCAAGAGAAGATCTGTTTCAGTGAGTGGTAAGAATGAAAGTCCGATGGGGTAAGTTCAAGAGAAAACAAAACAAGAACAAGTGAGATGTTATATAAAAGGGCACTATATTTTTTTTCTTTATCTGTAAAGGTAATAGAAAAATGGAGCAGTAGTACAGGGTTGTATAGACCTGAAGGAGATATTTTCTTTAATGATAGAAAATTAATATAGCAGGTGTGTATGCTAGTTAGAATGACTGAGTAAAGAGAAAGAGAGAGAGAGAGAGAGAAACGATGCAGAAAAGAGAGAGAATAATATCCTTTTGGGAGAAGAAATTGAACTCAAAATATTAGTGAAGGCTTTAGCTTTTCATAAAAGCATGGTAATAAGAGGGAAAACAGAATATATTATACAAATGAGGTAGATTGCTAGATGTTGTGGAAGTGTTGGGAAACTTCTTGGCTTCTTTCATTATACCACATGAATCAAAAGCAATGTCATCAGCTGAGAGTGAAAATTTGGAGGGATGTCTAAACGGTTTAGTGAGGGAAGAAATAGTCACTCAGGGAGCTGATTTAATAAACAATAAAAGGATTTGTAGTTGATTGTCAGGCAGCAAAAAAGCACACTTGAACTTAGAAATCATAAAGGGATTAGTTTTCATAATTGTGTGTTTTAACAAGTCATCATCTTCAGCTGGCTGCTTGCAGGCAAGATATATCTATCTGTTTGAGTCTGTTGTGTTTTCACCAGGAAAGAGATGGCAAACTTATGTGGGGTAATTGAAGGGTGTTTAATATGTACACAGTTAGGAGGAATCAACAAGGGATGGAGAAGGAGCTCATGGTTTATAACAGTGGGAAGCCATTAGCACCAGTAGGGTTATAAGAACAATAGGGAGAGCGGTTATCAGACCTGTAGAGAATTAAAGGTGAAAAGTGTGAGAAGGCCACCGAATGGGAACTATCGCCTTAGCTAGAAGATGGAAAACCCAACATATGGCAGGAAGTAAGCCAGAATAATAAGTACCATGAAATATCTCTCTTCCCCAATCCTTCAAACTCTCCCTGGTTCATAACATGTGTTGAACACAATAGGATCTCAGAAGGGCAGAAAAACAGTTAAAGGAGACAACAGAAGTTTATCTAGAATAGATCGCGGTAGAGACCAGAGGGTAGATCTGTCGGAGCAAAGGAAGTATCTAGCACAAATGGCATAGGGAACACGTTGGATTTCACCAGGGTTGGTGCTGATTCTAGCAAGTGTGGTGAAAGGATAAAGGACAAGGATCTTGCTGATATATACTACAAAGTAATAATAATAAAGGAACATGCAATATGGTAAGGAAGAAAGTACAGGAAGAGGGCAGAGAAAGGCAATTAAAAGCAATAGGATCAACAGATTGATTATAGGTCCTGGGATAGTTGAAAAATTGCTGGAGTCAAGGTACTCTAGAAAGCAGTTAGCAAAGAAAGTAGGTGCTGACAAAAGAGTATGACATTAAAAATGCTTGGAATTGAGATCATGGTTGCAGTTATTGCCAAGGCCTATGACATGATGACAAAAGTGTATGACTGAGGAAGATTGAAGAGCAACATAATTAGAGGAAAGGAAGTCCATGCTAAAAAAATTAGGTTACTGGAAAGATCGGTCATGTGAATATTTGAACAACTGTGATAAGGCAGTTGTAATGGAATGAATCAAGTGTAAACATTTTTATGGTAGTGATATGGAGGACTTGTTGACAGCTAGAAAAAGAAAATATATAGGATAGCATAGATGGTTATAGTGGATTTCAAAGCTGGGAAGTTTCAGGAGTAAAATGATAAGGAACAAGGAGAATGTGTATCACTTTCAAGAAAAAGTTATATAAGAAATGTGGGACAGAACACTATGACCACTTGAGAAGCTTGCAGGAAAACAGCTTTCTGAAATCAGGCAGGCTGGTTTATCAGTAGGGTAACAAGGGGATGTGAACATCAGAGAAGAAGCAAAAGGTTAGGACTGTGGCGCTGATGGAGTATGGGTACCAGAGGTCACAGGAGAAGTGTTTTGTGGAGTTGATGAGGGGTGGGATAAGAGGTGAAATTTAGGATGCAGAAAGAAGAGTGGCTGAGACTATTGGGCTTGGGGAATCTTGTGGTGACTGATACAAAACAAAAGATATGGAACACAGTGGGATTAATACAATGATGTCTCATCCATTTTGTTAAGATGGAGCTTGAGTCTGGGTTGGGAGAAAGAGAAGGCTGTCTTGTCCAGAACCTAAAGTGATCTTAACTCTTCCTCAAGTTGGTGTGGAGACTAAGAGTAGAAATCTGTTATCAAGAAGTAGCTAATTATGGGTACCTCTTTATATACATGGAAAGTCTGGTGGCATAATGGTTAAGAGTTCGGCTGCCAACCAAGAGGTCAGCAGTTGGAATCTACCGGGTGCTCCTAGGAAACCCTGTGGGGCAGCTCTACTCTGTCCTATAGGGTCGCTATGAGTCAGAATTGACTTGGTGGCAACAGGTTTGGTTTTTTAGTTCCTTTAAATATATATATATACCAAAAAACCAAATCTGTTGCCACTGAGTTGATTACAACTCTTTATATATATATTCCTATGTCTTTTTATAATTATTTCATATTAGAAAAATAAATATAAAGAAAAACTAGTGTCAGATTGTATAAGGACATTTTCCAGATGATATGGTTATTTTGGGTCATGTTTTGAGTAGTTTTTGCATAGGAATATATGTGAAATCAGAAATATGTTTTATTACTTGATAACAATATTACTGTACATATGATTTTTTTTTGAATGATAATTAAACATCACAACTTTTCTCTGTGTCTTTTCAGGAAATAGTCTAGCACCCAGTTTTGATATAAATGCCTTTGAAATGAAAGGACACTCAGGAACAGACATACTTTTAGGGGTAGAAATTAATACAGAAGAATCATTTTAACTGTGGGAGACTTAGGGAGATGGGAAAGGTTATCCGTCTCGTCAATGTTCTGCATCTCGAACAGACGCTTTTAATTTTCTCAGAACAAGCCTAGGGAAAAGAGGAGGAGAGGTGAAGAGGGAAGAAAGGAGTCATGTCATGGACCAGAATGGCTCACCAAGATCTTATCTGTCACCAGCCTTATTTACCCCAGGAAATGAATGTTCAGGTCTTGAGAATATACGTTATAGAAACAGGGACAGGAGCATGGGAAAAAAGATCATGTAAACTGCTATGGAATAAAGGCAAGGCAGGTTTATGGGGAAATGGGTGGTTGCTGCCATGTCCTTTTCAGTTCATAAATAGGCTTATTTTCTTATTTCAAAATCTTATTTTTGAATTGGGTTGGTTGACAAAACAGATTTGGGTGACCGAGCCTAGAAGTCATTTTTCATCTGGCTACTTGCTATTGAACCTCTGCTTCTGTTTAGATTTCTGTTGGTGGGTGGAGGGAAATGCAAGTCCCACTCTTTGGACTCTAATCTATATGAAGGCATAACACTGAAAGAGATAATGGCTGTATTTACATATTAGTGCTGACCAAGCCTTTCCTTTTCCTCCATAACCATCATGAAGAATTTAATTCAAGACCAGACAAAAATATGTTATAGCCTATTAGCTAGAAAAATAAGTACAGTAACCTGAAAATGGTGTGTTCTACTTTTAGTGAAACATCCCAGCATACTAAGCATACTGATAAAAGGATACATGATTTAGTTCAATTGTATGTCTTTTCTAATAAAAAAAACATTTATTCATATCACTCAATTTTGCTTATTATCATAGCACTTGACACTTTTAGAGTCTATAATTTTCAGTTCTTATTAACTTGTTTAGAGCCTGTGAAGAAGCCCTGGTGGACCAACAGTTAAGCCCTTGGCTGCTAACTGAAAAGTTGGCAGTTCGAATCTACCAGCTATCCATAGGAGAAAGATGTGCCAGTCTGCTTCTGTAAAGATTACAGCCTTGGAAACCCTAAGGGGCAGTTGTCTGTCTATAAGGGTTGCTATGAGTCAAAATCAAGTCAACAGCAAGGGATTTTTATTTTGGTTTGGTTTATAGTCTCTTTGAAAATATAGTAAAACCTACAAAAGCCAGAACCTGTGAAAGGCGGACGCCTATCTGTCAGAGAAGTAAAACTCAAATATTTATCACTAAAATGAGTGATAGAAAAGTGGCAACACTGCTCCCTGTCAAAGGCAGAATACTTTCAAAACCCAGAAAAACAAGGCAGTCTTGTTGAGTTCTGGCTTTCACAGGTTTTATTGTAACTATAGGGACCTTGTTTGTCTTGCTTAGCACTGTATATTTAGAGTTTTGAATGAAACTAGACAGATTATAAATGAAAGAATGTTACGTTTTCAGATTCTTAATCTAGAAATGTCCTCAGGCAGTATATTTACTAGGACTTCCTTGAAATACTATCCACAAAGATTAGCTCTTTCACGTCCCATGCTTTGAGGAAATAATTCTACTATAAACTCAAGTCAACTAAACATAGGCCTATGAAGTATTTCTACAAAGAGTCTAGTCCACACATACTTATAAACTGTAACACAGAGTTGAAAATCCATATATAAATTGTAAAATAAATTAATTGAAATCCAATAATTTATATATATCTACATTTTGTCTATGGTTTAGATTTATTTTCTGAAAGGTATTTAAGCATTCTGAGATTATTTTGTCAAAATTCCAAAGAGAAAATAATTATCAGGTGCTTCAAACATTCCTTGCTGTTGCTGCCAGCAATAAAAGGGCAAGGTCTATTTCAGTACTCCAGTTCATACTTCAAATGTTATATTAGACAAATTCACAAGATGGCTATTTATTTGAATTTCTCCTCCAATATGTGATATGTATATCTCCAATAATCTTTGCATTATATCTAAGGATTACTCCAGATGAAGTTGCTTTAAATGAAGATAAAGATAACGATTTTGAAATAGTAATAATTCGGTGGTCTTTTCAAGTACAAGTTTCTACTGTATGCAACATAGATTATCACCAAAAATTACTAAAATACATAAACACAAATTATATAATGCTCATTGACATTAATTTGAAATGATGTTGTAATCAGCAAACAGACTCACATGATGGTGATACGAGCAGCACCTTAATTTCATAAGTTATGGAAGATCTATTTTATTTCAAAATAATTGTTTTTTTAAATAATTTTTCAAATGAGAGGAGACACAGTAGTGTGCTATCTATTTTGTGAAGTAATATTATGAAAAACTTCATACAGAAAATTATTTACTTAGAGAAAAATGATCTAATATATGAGAACACTGAAGATAACATTTGATGAGACATGTACACTCTAGCTTTGAAGACTGTTGTCAAGTGCTATACTATCTCTTGGTTTGACATTTATTCTAAACTTTGAAAAATACAAACATTGGAGGCATTCTATGATAATATCATTGGAAAAAGTCACTGCTTAGTCACTGAGCTTAGAAATTCAGGAACGACAAGTCAGTTTAACATTACTATCTGCATTTGGTAACATCGACATAAACTGAGGCAGATTCGCATACGTAAATCTTTTCAAGCAAATGCCATTTAATATTTAAAAGTCGTAAAGACAAAACATTATATTTTGGTGGAGTCTTTACGAAATTATGCATTTTCATTGCAAAAAGAAATTATTTTACCCCTTTCAACTGGATTTTTCTAGCAATTTTTTCCTCTTCTTTTTCTCTTGAGACTATGTCCCAAATTTCAACATACATGCATATATGTACATATGTTGTTGTGTGCCCTCTAGTTGTTGATCCTGACTCAGAGATCCTGTAGAACAAAGTAGAACTGCCCCATAGGATTTCCTAGGCTATAATCTTTACAGGAGCAGATGGCCAGGTCTTTTCTCCCACTGAGCTGCTAGTGGATTCCAGTCACTGATCTTTTGGTTAGCAGCCAAGTGCTTAACCATTGTGCCACCAGGGCTCCTTATACCTACATATATGCCCATATAAATGTTTCTCAGTGTGTCCTATTCATTGTCATTCTTGTGCCACCATCTCTATCTTGTTCCAAAATTTATCTTGTCTGGATTACTGTAACAGCTTTCCTCCGTCCTTACCACTTCATATTCTACTCTGTTTTTGCTCAATCTTACATACAACAAACAGACTCAATCTGCCTCTCCTCACCCCAAAAGAAAATAATAACCTTATTCTACTGAACTAAATTCTATTATGGCTTTCTAACTTATCAAGTCTACATTTATTCCCCAGACTCTCATGGCCCTATACAACTCTTTCTTGTTTTCTAATTGATTCTTTGAAATCTATGAACGAGTCCATTTGCCTGTGAAATTTCACAAGCCATTGTTTCTGACAACCAAAATGCTGTACCACAAAAGAAAAAAAGCAATGGTCTTATCATGTACCTCTTCACTCAGAAACAGCTGTTCTTTTAGAATGGTAAATATGCCTATTAAAAACTTGGTTATGATGTAAGTTGGAGTTTGAGATATTAGCCTAGAGTATATGATTCTCACCAATGTTATAATATGATGTTCTTTCCCCTATTGCCTGAATACATGAATGGAGTAAGGATGAAGGTGGTAGTAGTACCTCTCAGTGTTACAACTACTGATAGCAGTTTTCAAATCCCCATACACGCCTCAGTGGTTGTAGACTTGACTAGTTTAAAGTCATTGTGTGGAAGGGAAAAATTTTCCCCCAAGGGCCACAAAAATGATAACATCAAATTGGAAGTAAACACTTTTAATGACCTCATCTTTATATCGATAACCCTTTTTCTTACACTTCTGTAGAAAGAGTTAATAAATGGTGCTATTGTTTTGGCTAGAATGAATGATCTTATATAACAAAGTGTACCATATTGGCTTTTGCCATGTGGGCAGGAAGTAATGTATCTAGACCCCCAAACCATCTTTGAAACGTATCCTAGCGTTCTTCTGGCAAGAAATACGAGTTAAATGAACAGTTCAGACAGGTCCATCAAAGACTCAGATTTTTCAGGAATGAAGCTTTGGGTTGTTTCACCGGGAAGGAACAGTGCTAAGCCGAAGGGCTGGCTTAGGGCAAAAGGAGGAAGTAGGCTATTTTGCTTAGGATTTTGTGACCAGTTCCCTAAGTGAAGACTCTAGTGGCTACACTCATTTCTTCTTTCTTTTTTGGGGTCAAATATACCATTACGTGTATTTTTTAATTTTTCCCTCTCTCTTATGCCTACTTTTCATATAAAGTATGTGTTTGGTGGCTAATATAGTTTAGTACATGAGTTACAAAATAAGACACTTTAACTGGAAAGAGGCAAGATAAGTATCACCCAGAGGTGTATATTTTGAATACATATATATATATATAAGACATCTTTTGTTTATGTTACTAATAGTACATTTATGCTTGATGGGAGAATGTTACCTGAAAGTTTAAACCAGGAAAACAGATGATTTTGAATGTAGTCTATCCAAAAGTGGCCTAAAAACTGTTTTACCAAACTCTTTCAAATTCCCCGTAGCATGCTTAATTGAGTACTAAGGCTAGGAAGTAAAACAAAACAAAATAAAACAAACAAACAAAAAAACAAAAGAAACATATTTTCTAGACTTCCTTGCAACTCCGGTTTTGTGTGAAGCCAAGCTTTTACAGGGAAGATGCTTCTGCTGATAAAGAAGTTCACATTTTGAAGTCAAGCCTGCACTTCTGTTAGCAAGCGGGGTCATGACAGACATTGCTTTTTTTTTTTTTCTCCCACTCTCATAAAGCTGAGGTCCCTCTATCTGATACCTAGCTTAGCAGGTTTTGAAGCTTAACATGATATCTTTGAAATGACTCTGATCAAAGCAGAGAAGTTTCTGTCCCAGAGACACCCCGTGTGGCAGCATCACCCAGATTTCTTAGCTGCCACCATATGCCAGTTTTGTGTTTGAGATCCCTGGAATTATTCTCAAGGTTCAGTTTAGAGATGGCTTCTTGAGGCTTGCCAACAAGTATAAAAGCACTATTTTTTTTTAAATTGTATTTTAGGTGAAAGTTTACAGAGCAAACTAGCTTCTCATTGAACAGTTAGTACTTTACTCATATTGCTTTATGACATTGGTTAAAAACCCCACAACATGTGAATGTTCTCCCTTCTTGACCTTGGGTTCCCTATTACCAGCTTTCCTGTCCCGTCCTGCATTCTAGTCCTTGCCCCTGGTGCACCGCTTTAGTCTTCTTTTGTTCTATGGGCCTGTGTAATCTTTGGTTGACGGGTGAGCCTCAAGGAGTGAATTCATTACTAAGCTAAAAGATTGCCTGGGGGCCACACTCTCAGGGTTTCTCCAGGTTCTGTCAGGCCAGTAAGTCTGGTCTTTTTTGTGAGTTAGAATTTTATTCTACATTTTTCTCTAGCTCTGTCCAGGACTCTGTATTGTGATCCCTGTCAGAGCAGTCAGTGGTGGTAGCTGGGCACCATCTAGTTGTACCGAACTCAGTCAGGTGGAGGTCATGGTAATTGTGGTCCATTAGTCCTTTGGACTAATCTTTCCCTTGGGTCTTTGGGTTTTTCATTCTCCCTTGCTCCTGAAAGGGTGAGATCAGTGGAGTATCTTAGATGGCTGCTCACAGGCTTTTAAGACCCCAGATGCTACTCACTAAAGTAGAATGTATAACATTTTCTTTATCAGCAATGTTATGCCAGTTGAGCTAGGGATTGCCTGAGACCACGGTCCCCACAGCCCTCAGCCCAGCAATTCGGTCCCTCAGGGAGTTTGAATGTGCCTATGGAGCTAAAAACACTAAATTCTTGTATTACAAATTTTCTTTATAAACAGCTAGAGTGATTTCTGCTATCTGCAACTAAATCCTAACCAATACATATATCTTTATGTTTCAGATGTTTATCTCCTAAACAATATATACCTGGAATTTTAAAAATTCAGTCTGACATTTCTTTTAACACGTGTATTTTGTAAATTTATATTTATTTTGATTACTATTATATCTGGACTTCTTTCTACTTTTAAAATTTTGTGCTTTGTTTTTTTCTTTCCTTCTTGGCATTTGTGAAATTAATTCAGTTTTTTTATTTGTGTAATGTTCATTCCATTATTCCCTCTAATTGTTTGGAAATTACACAATTTATATCATCTTCTTTAATGGAATCGACTCGACGGCAGTGGGTTTTGGGTTTTAATGGTTATTTTAAAATTTGACCAGTCATTTTGCTGTAGTTTTTGTTGTGTACCATTGAGTCTTAAGTCCAATCAACCACCCTTCATTCAAGATAGGCGCCCTGGTGCAGCAGTGGTTAAGAGCTCTGCTGCTATCCAAAGGGTCAGCAGTCTGAATACACCAGACGCTCCTTGAAGACCATACGAGTCAATCCTACCGTGTTCTGTAGGGTTGCTAGGAGTCAGAATTGACTCCTTGACAATGGGTTTCAGTCATTCAAGATAAATGAAATAGGACTTTTTAACTTCAATCACTCCGCTCTCAATTTCCATACTATTTTGAAAGTATTTTAGAATTAAAAAATATACGTATAAAGTAGACTTTATATTTATTAATATTATTCATACTAGGAACTTAGATTATCCTGTGCTCACCGATCTTTTGTTCACTATTATTTCTTGCACCTCAGATACCCCATTTTTTAAGAAGATTCCTTTAAGTAAAATTCTGCTATTAGTGGTTGTCGTGGATAGAATTGTGTTCCCCCAAAATACGTGTCAACTTGACTAGGCCATGATTCCCAGTATTGTGTGGTTGTCCTCCATTTAGTGATCTGATATAATTTCCCTTTGTGCTGTAAATCTCTGCCTGTGGTTAACAAGACAAGATTGTAATGTTAAAGAGAAGCCCTGGTGGCCTAATGGTTCAGCACTACGGCTACTAACCAACAGGTCAGCAGTTCAATCCACCAGCCACTCCTTGGAAACCCTTTGGGGGCAGTTCTACTCTGTCCTATAGGGTCACTGCGAGTCAATAGCATCAGGTTTTTTGGCAATATCCTTACTCAGGTCACAGCCCTGATCCGATTAAGGGGAGTTTCCCTGGGGTGTGGCCTGCATCACTTTTTATTTTGTTGTTGTTAGCTGCCCGAGTTGGTTCCAATTCATAGTGACCCTATGTATAACAGAACAAACACTTCCTAGTCTTGCGCCGTGCTCGTCAATGCCCACTATACTTGAGCCCATTGTTGTAGCCACTGTGTCAATCCATCTTTTTGAGGGTCTTCCTCTTTTTCACTGACCATCTACTTTACCAAGCATTATATCCTTCTCCGGGGCTGGATCCCTCCTGATAACATGTCTAAAGTATGAGATAAAGGCTTTATATCCTTGCTTCTAAGGAACGTTCTAGCTGTATTTTTTCAAGATAGATTTGTTTGTTATTCTGGCAATCCATGGTATGTTCGATATTCTTCACAAACACAATATCTCAAAGGCATCAATTCTTCTTCAGTCTTCCTTATTCATTGTCCAGCTTTCACATGCATATGAGGCAATTGAAAATACCATGTCTTGGGTTAGGCACACCTAAGTCCTTAAAGTCACATGTTTGTTTTTAACACTTTAAGGAGATCTTTTGTAACAGATTTGTCCAATGCAATGCATCTTTTGATTTCTTGTGTGCTGTTTCCATGGGTGTTGATTATGGATCCAAGGAAAATGAAGTCCTTGACAACTTCAATCTCTTCTCCATTTATCATGATGTTGCTCATTGGCCCAGTTATGAGGATTTTTGTTTTCTTTATGTCGAGGTCCAATCCATACTGAAGACTGTGGTCTTTGATCTTGTTTAGTAAGTGCTTGAAGTCCTCTTCACTTTCAGCAAGCAAGGTTGTGTCATCTGCATAAAGCAGGTTGTTAATGAGTCTTCCTCCAATCCTGATTCCCCGTTCTTCTTCATATAGTCCAGCTTCTCAGATTATTTGCTCAGCATACAGATTGAATAGGTATGGTGAAAGAATACAACCCTGATGCACACCTTGCCTGACTTTAAACCACGTTGTAGCCCCTTGTTCTGTTTGAAAACAGCCTCCTGATGTATCTACAGGTTCCTTATGAGCACAATTAAGTGTTCCAGAATTCCCATTCTTCGAAATGTTATTCATAATTTGTTATGATCCACACAGTCAAATGCCTTAGCATAGTCAATGAACACACAGGCAAACATCTTTCTAGTATTCTCCTCTTTCAGCAAGGATCCACTGACATCAGCAATGATATTCCTCATTCCACTTTGTGTTCTGAATCTGGCTTGAATTTCTGGCAGTTGCCTATTTACTGCTGTAGCTGCTTTTGAATGATCTTCAGAAACATTTTACTTGCATGTGATATTAATGATATTGTTTGACAATTTCCTTATTCACCTTTCTTTAGAATAGGCATGAATATGGATTCTCTTCAAGTTGGCGGGCCAGGTATCAGTCTTCCAAACTTCTTGGCATAGAAGAGTGAGCATTTCCAGTACTGCATCCATTTGTTGGAACACTTCAGTTGGCATTCTGTCAATTCCTGGAACCTTGTTTTTTGCCAATGTCTTCAGTTCATCTTGGGCTTCTTTCTTTAGTACCATTGGTTCTTGGTCACATGTTTCCTCCTGAAATGGTCAAATGTCAACCAATTCTTTTTGGTGCAGTGATTGTGTATTCCCTTTATCTGCTTTTGATGCTTCCTGTGTCATTCAGTATTTTGCCCATAGAATTCTTCACTACTGAAGGAGGCTTGAATTTTTTCTTCAATTCTTTCAGCTTGAAAAGTCCAGAGCATGTTCTTCCATTTTGATTTTGTAAATCCACTTCTTTGCACATGTCATTATCGTACTTTACTTCATCTTTTTGAGCCACTCTTGGAAATCTTCTGATCAGCTCTTTTACTTCAACATTTCTTCCTCTTGCTTTAGCTACTCTATGTTCAAGAGTGACTTTAAGAGTCTCTTCTGACATCCCTTTTGGTCTTTTCTTTCTTTCCTGTCTTTTCAATGACCTCTTGATTTTTTCAAGTATCATGTCTCTGATGTTATCCCACAGCTTCTTTGGTTGTTAGTATTCAACGGGTCAAATCTATTCCTGATATTGTCTCTACACTCAGGTGGAATATACTCAAGGTTATACTTTGGCTCTCATGGGCTTGTTCTAATTTTCTTCAGCTTCAACTTGAGCTGGCATAGGAGCAATTGATGGTATGTTCCACAGTCAGCCTCTGGCCTTGTTCTGAATGATGATATTGGGTGTTTCCATTGTCTTTTTCCACTGATTTAGTCAATTTGATTCCTGTGTATTCCATCTGACGAGGTCCATGTGTGTAACCAAAAAACCAAACCCATTGCCGTCAAGTGAATTCCAACTCATAGCAATCCTATAGGACAGAGTAGAACTGCCCTATACAGTAGTCGTTGTTTATATTGTTGAAAAAAGTTATTTGCATTGAAGAAGTCATTGGTCTTGGAAAATTCTATTATGCTATCTCTAGAATCATTTTTACCAGCAAGGCCATATTTTCCAACTACCAATCCTTCTTCTTTGTTTCCAACTTTCACATTCCAATCACCTATAATTATCAATGCATTGTGATTGCATATTCAATCAATTTCAGACTACAGAAGTTGGTAAAAATATTAAATTTCTTTATCTTTGGCCTTAGTGGTTGCTGGGTAAATTTGAGTAATAGTCATATTAACTGGTCTTCCTTGTAAGCTTTTGGATATTATCATATCACTGACAAATTTGTACTTCAGGATAGATCGTGAAATGTTCTTTTTGATAATGAATGCAATGCCATTCCTCTTCAATTTGTCATTCCCGGCAGAATAGACCTTATGATTATCTGATTCAAAATGGCCACTACCAGTCCGTTTCAGCTACTAATATCTAGAATATCTGTCTTTATGTTTTTAATTTCATTTTTGATGGTTTCCAATTCATACATCCTACATTCTACATTCTGATTATTAATGGACGTTTTCAGCTATTTGTTCTCATTTTGAGTCATGCCACATCAGCAAATAAAGGTCCTGAAACCTTGACTCCATACCCATCATTAAGGTCAACTCTACTCTGAGGAGGCAGCTCTTCCCCAGTCTTATTTTGAGTGCTTTCCTACCTGAGAGACTGATCTTCTAGCACTATAACAGACAATGTCCCACTGCTATTCATAGGGTTTTCACTAGCTAATTTTTTTCCCCCCAGTGGTATACTGCTGGGTCCTTCTTCTTGTTGGTCTTAATCTGGAAGCTCAGCTGAAACCTGTCCACCATGGGTGGCCCTGCTAGTATTTGAATATTCCATGCGTCTGTCAGTTTGTGGTACTATGGGGGCTTGTGTGTTGCTGTGATACTGTAAGCTATGCCACCAGTATTCAAATACCATCAGGGTCACCCATGGCAGACCTTTTCTCTAACAAGAGTTAAAAGGAGAGAAAAGTGAGCAGAGAAATGGGGTACCTCATACCACCTAGAATGAAAAACCAGAAGGGGAACATGTCCTTTCTGCCCAGGGTCCCTGCACTGAGAACCTCCTAGACCAGGGGAAGATTGATGACAAAAATCTTTCCCCAGAGCTGACAGAGGAAGAAAGCCTTCTCCTGGAGCTTGCACCCTGAATTGCCTCCTAAACTGGGAAGAGATGAATTTCTCTTGGTTAAAGCCATCCACTGTTATAGAAGCACTAGTTAACTAAGGCAGCAGTAAAGCCTCTCAAAATTTCTTATTTGAAAATTATTTGTTTTGACTTTAATTCTGACAGAAAATTTTGTGGGGTACACAATCTCGTTTTGACATTATTTTCTTCACTCTCAATATGTCTTTCCATTGTCTTTTTTCCATTACTGCTGCAGAGAAATGTTTTGCTGGTCTAAATATTGGTTCTTTGTAAATGGTCTGTCTTTAAATCTTGTCCCTCTGTGGTACAAATGATTAATGCATTTGGCTGCTAACCAAAAGTTTGGAGGTTCCAGCACACCCAAAAGCATCCAGAAGAAAGGTCTGACAATCTACTTCTGAGAAATCAGCCATTGAAAACCCTATGAAGTACCGTTCTCTCGAACATACATGGGCTTTCAGTGAATTCAAGTTGACTCCATGGCAACTGGTTTGTGGGTCTTTAAATCAATTTGATTTTACAATTATCTCTTTATCTCTGCTATTCTTTGGTTTTACATTTATTTGAGAATTTGTGTTTACATGTCTGATTGGTACCTATTCTTTTCTGTATATGAGGAACTTTTTAATGATCAGCATTGATAAATTCATAGTGAATACTACTTTGAATGGTTCTTCTTTTTTATTTTCTCTTCTCTTTATTTATATTTTAGACCATATCATTCTAGCTTTCCTGTGATACATTCTGAGTATGTTTATTCAGCTTTATCTTCCAGTTCACTGATTTTTGTCTTCAGAAATATACCTAATTTTCTGTTTAATCATCACATTAATCTCAATAATTTCTTTTAATTCCTGCACATTTTATTATTTCTTAGGTAGTTTACAGCCAGGATTTCTCAATTAAAATAATTTATGTGAAATAGATTTCTTTACTCCACCTGATTACGTTTTTACAAAGTAACATTTCAACCATATGAGAGAAATAAAAATGTGAATGTGTTTTTCTAAAGATAAATGCTTAGTAAAATAGTATTTACTTACACATAAACTTATTGAATTATATTTTGTTATGAAACATTTGAAATATAGGATTGCATTTTGTTGTTAGTTGCATCAAGTTGGCTGCCACTTTATGTATAGCAGAAGGAAACATTGCTTGGTTCTGTGCCATCTTCATGATCGTTGGTATGTTTGATTCCATTGCTGTTGCTAATGTGTCAATCTATTTCATGGATGATTTCCCTCATTTTTGTTGACCTTCTCTAGGTTACCAAACAGGATTCCTTTTTCTAATAACTGGTCTTTCCAGATGATGTGTCCAAAGTAAGGCAGCTGAAGTCTCACCATCCTCATTTCTAAGGAGCATTCTGGTTGTATTTCTTCTAAGACAGATTTCTTCATTCTGTCAGTACATGGTATATTCAATATTATCTGCCAACTTCACAGTTTGAACACATCTATTCTGTCTTCCTTTTTCATTGCCCAACTTTCACATGCATCGGAGGCAATTGAAATGACCATGGCTTGGATCAGACGTACCTTAGTCATCAAAGGGACACATTTGCTTTCAAAAATTTATAGAGGTATTTTGCAACACATTTTCCCAATAGAATGTGTTGTTTGATTTCCTGACTGCTGCTTCCATGGGTGATTTGTTGATCCAAGTGGAATGAAACTGTTGACAAATTCTTTTTCTTCTCCATTTGTCATGATATTCTGTATCAGCCCAGTTGTGAGGATTTTTTTTTTTTTTTCCATGTTCAGGTATAATCTATCTTTGACTTTCATTAGTAAGTGCCTCAGATTGTCTTCTTTTCTTACAAGTAAAGTTGTGTCATTATCACAGAGTGTTAATAAGCCTTTCTTCAATCCTGATGCTTTGTTCTTTTTCTTAGAGTCTTGTTTCTTGGATTATTTGTTCATCGTAAACTTTGAATAAGAGAAAGAAAATAACCCTGCCACACACATTCTCTAATTTTGACTCATGCTGTATCCCTTTATTCTGCCATAATGGCTGACTCTTGATTCAAGTGCAGATTCAGGATTTTACAGGTCATTAATAAGAATATATAAAATATGATGAATCACATTAAATTTAGACAAAATTTATATATATATATATATAAATACACTGTATGAGCCCTAACATAAAGAGATGAATTTCTATTCTTACTACTTAATTAAAATATCATGGAATAAAGAAAATCTAAAACCTTTAGGCAATTATTTAATAAACTTCATTTTTAAAATTACAATTTACAGAAAAATTGAGAAGATAGTCCAGAAAGTTGCCATAAACTTCATATCTAGTTTGCCCTAATAATAACTTACATTAGTGTAGCGCATTTGTTACCATAAAAAAAAAAAAAAAAAAAAAACAGTATTGACACATTTTTATTAACTGAAGTCCATAGTTTATTGAACTTGCTTATTTTTCACCTATTCCAGGATTCCGCCTAGGATACCACATTATGTAATAGTCACGCCTCCTTAGGCTCTCCAGGCTGTAAGCTTCTCAGACTCTTCTTGTTTTTGATGATCATGAATGTTTTAAGGAGTACTATTCAGGCCCTTTGTTAAATGTCCCTCATTTTGGTTTTTCTGGTTATTTTCACATGATTAAACAAGGATTATGGGTTCTTGGGAGCCCTGGTGGCACAGTGGTTAAGAAGTTGGCTGTTAACCAAAAGGTCGGTAGTTTGAATTCACCAGCCTCTCCTTGGAAACTCTATGGGGCAGTTCTACTCTGTAGCATAGGGTTGCTATGAAGAGGTAAAGTGCCATCGTCATCACATCATATCAATACTATCAACATAATCATGAATGATGTTTACTTTGATCAACTGGCTGAAGTAGTGTTTTCAACTCTCTACAGTACAGTTACCCCCCCACACCTACCCCTTCTATATTGTATTTTTTGAATGGAAGTCACTAAGTTCAACTTACATTGATTGAAGCACGCTGAGGGTGGCGTATCTACATAAATCATTTGGAATTCTGCACAAAAGATTTGTTCCTTCTCCCTATTTATTCAATCATTTGTTTATATCAGTGTATAGATTTTTTTTATTCTTTGGGTTAAAATCCAAAACCATTTTATTAAAGAAGTTTTTATTGACTTTATATATTCATGCTCCAATTTCCATTTTAGCCATTTAGAGCTCTTGCAATTGGCTGCTGTGTCCCCATGACATACTGCCATCAATGTGTGTGTTTTTGTGTGTGTATATGTG
Source organism: Loxodonta africana (assembly GCF_030014295.1). Taxonomy (NCBI): domain Eukaryota; kingdom Metazoa; phylum Chordata; class Mammalia; order Proboscidea; family Elephantidae; genus Loxodonta; species Loxodonta africana. Next base: position 18,149,119 of record NC_087358.1, on the reverse strand, counting down.
TATGTTTGAGCACTTCCTTACTTTTTGGCCCTAAAAGATGTCCCAGACTCATCTTGTATAGGAGCTCTGGTGGGACAGTGGCGAAGGCCCAGCTTTTAACTAAAAGGTCAGCAGTTTGAATCAACCTTGGAAAGCCTATGGGAGCAGTTCTACTCTATCCTATAGGGTTGCTATGAGTCGGAATAGTTCATGCCCCAATCCAGAATCAGGCATTTCTCCAAGGAACCCTGGTTCCTTTTATAGGAGAATCGTATTAGAAAACAAGTTTTTGTTCTAGGTGTGCTAACTGCTAAGGGGATTTATTCCTTTTAGGCCCTTTCAGCTGACAGAGCAAAGAATTATACATGTGTACATAAAACTGGGTATATAAATACATCTATAAATGTTTCTATGTGTAAACATATGTACGTATAGTAAGATAAACAAGAGATCATAATGACATCTCCAACTCTAACCCATTGCAGTTTGGATTATTCGACCTTCCTCTACTGGCTTATCTGTAAACCTTCACCAAAAGAGTGAAAAACCTGGATCCCAACAACTGCCATCCATTTACTTAGTTGTTCAATTCCACTATGCACACTGTGATTGTTAAGGTTGTGAGGTTGTGTGTCACCTTGGCTGGGCAATGATTCTCAGTGGTTTGGCAGTCATATAATGATGTGATCCCCTTCAAGATGAAATTTGATATAGTGTGATCACCTCCATGATGGGATCTTCTGTGAGTAGCCAATCAGTTAGAAGAGAGTTTTCTTGGGCTGCGTGGCCTGCATCTAATATAAGTGGACTTTCTGGCAGACTCGTGAGTTTGCTTGCACTGGATCCTGCAGCTGGCTCCTGTTTGTCTGATCTCTGGTTTTGGGGATTTGAACTAAGAGCTTACCTGCCACATTACCTTTGGATTCATTGGGTCAGTCCTCATAGCCTGTGAGCCAGGGCCCTGCTGTCAGACTTGTCAATCTTGGGTTTGCCAGCCCCTGCGGCTACATGATTCGGGAGAAATCTCCAGCCTGACCCGCATTCTGGCCTCTACGACAGCTTGAGCCATTACCTTAATGTAAATCTCTCTGTGTATTCATGTGCTTTATTGGTTTGCTCCTCTAGAGAACCCAGCCTAAGACGTTTGGTACCATGAGTGGTTCTAGAGAAACAAAATTGTAAACATGATTTTTCTAAATTGATTTTCAAGTCTGGTTAGTCTTAAGGATGTTGGTGACTCTGGTCCCAGTAGTAAAGAGAGCGCTGTTAATCCATGGAGTGAGGTGGCAACAGAAATATGCAAAATATCACCACCAGAAGACTAGGTATTGGCGAAAGGTGAGGCTCTGGATGACCACATGTTTGATATCTTTCTACAGTTTTGTCATAACAAGAAGTATAAGGAAGCTGGTTGATTGGTCCTACTTTCACTCGACAAAGTGCTGAAAGAGATGAGCTCACGGCTTCAGAGTAAAAGCTCAAGCACCACAAAAATGACTTCAAAGTTTCCATTTGTCATTTGAAAGAAAGCCTAATTTCTTGTAGTAACAGAGCTGATATTGCCAAAAACCAAACCCAGAGTCTAATCATAAGAGAGGCTGAATTACAACCCCAACTGAATTCCTAACGTTGAGTGATGTCTGAAGTTAAAGTGAGGGCATTAATTGGGAAGAAATGGCATCCTAAAACCTGTGATGTGGTCATATGGGCAGATAATCAGGAAGCTGGGGACACTTAGCCCCTAACTTCTGTTGAATGATTCCTGTCAACAGAACTTGACCTGTCACTCTCATCTGAAGAGATTACTCCATCTTTGTCTGCTAAACCACCTTCCCCAGTAAAACCATTATTCCCCCTACCACCATCTGATGAGATTAATCCAGCTGTGCCTGAAAAGCCTTTGTCTGAGTCATTGCCTGGGGCATCCCCTGAGACAATTGCCTTACAAGACAAAGCTAAATGTTCTCAAAATACATCCCATTTGACTTCTATACCTATAAATAGACTTAAGTCCCAGTAAGCCCCAAAATGTGAAATACAAAATGTAACCCAGGAGGAGGTACACTACACTCCAAAAAAACTGCTTGACTTTCCTAATATGTACAAAAAGAAATCTTGGGAATATATGTGGAAATGGCTATTAAGGGTGTGGGATAATGGTACAAGGACATAAAGATGGATCAGTCTGTATTTATTGATATGGGCCCACTAAGCACAGATTCTTCATTCGATATTTCAACTCGAAAAGTTAGGAAAGGATCTAGCAGTTTATTTGGTTGGTATGGATCAGACAGTGGCCTACACTAAATCAGGTTGAAGTACTGAGCCTGCCTTGGTATACTGTAGAAGAAGGTATCCAAAAAAACAAATTTTTTTTTTTTTTTTTTATCCAAAGGCTTACAGAAATTGGCATGTTAGAGTGAGTTTTTCAGCAGAGGAGAATTTTAACAATCAAGTGGATAGGATGACGCTTTCTGTGGAAACCAGTCATCCTCTTTCCCCAGTCTCTCCTGTCATTGCCCAATGGTCTCATGAACAAAGTGGCCATGGTGGCACGGATGGAAGCTATGCATGGGCTCAGCAACATGAACTTCCATTCGCCAAGGCTGACTTGGCTACAGCCACTGCTAAGTGCCCAAGCTGCCAGCAGCAGAGATCAACACTGAGTCCTCTACATGGCACCATTCCTCGAGGTGATCGCCCAGCAACCTGGTGGCAGGTTGATTACACTGGACCAGTGGACCAGTTTTTTGTTCTTACTGGAACAGACATTTACTCTGGATATGGATTTGCCTTCCCTGAATGCAGTGCCTCTGCCAAAATTATCATCTGTGGACTTACAGAATGCCTTATCTACTGTCATGGTATCCCACACAGCAACGCCTCCCATCAAAAGACTCACTTCACAGCAAGTGCAATGTGGCAATAGGTCCATGCTCATGGAATTCACTTGTCTTAGCATGTTCCCCATCATGCTGAGCAGCTGGCTTGATGGAACAATGGAATGGTCTTCTAAAGACATAATTATGGTGCCAGTTAGGTGACAATATCTTGCAGGGATGGGGCAATGTTCTCCAGGAAGCGGTATATGCTCTAAACCAGCATCCAATATATGGTGCTGCTTCTCCCATAGCCAGGATTCATGGGTCCAGGATTCAAGGGGTGGAAATGGGAGTGGCACCACTCACTATTACCCTTAGTGACCCACTCATAAGATTTTTGCTGCCTGTCTCTGCGACTTTATGTCCTGCAGGTCTAGAGGCCTTAGTTCTAATAGGAGTAATGCTCCCACCTGGAGATACATCACTAATTCCATTGAACTGGAAGGTAAGAATGCCTCCTGGCCCCTTTGGGTTCCTTATGCCTCTGGATCAACAGGCAAAGAAGGGAGTCACCATATGGGCTGTTGTAATTAATCCTGAATACCAAGAGGAAATTGGATTGATATTACATAATAGAGGTAAAGAAGAGTATATCTGGAGTGAAGGAGATCCCTTAGGGCATAGTATCTTAGTACTACAATGCCCTGTAATTAAAGTCAATGGAAAATTACAGCACCCAGTTCTGGCATGACTACTAATGGCCCAGACCCTTGAGGAATGAAGGTTTTGGTCACCACATCAGGCAGAGAACCATGACCAGCTGAGGTGCTTCCTGAGGGCAAAGAGAATACAGAATGAGTAGTGAAAGAAGGTAGTTCTAAATACAATTTATGACCATGTGACCTGTTGTAGAACCGAGGACTGTAATTGTTATAAGTATTTCTTCCTTGTATGTGTGCATCAAATATTTTTGTTTTCTTCACTTATAAAATATAAGATGTAAACGGGGCTAGTGCATTTTTGTTTGTATGTGTGCTAGTTGTATCATGTTAGGCATAAGTTTGACTTTATAGTGGTTTTCACTCAGAGATTATGTATGTTTTCAGGTGATGTGTACAGGTGACAAGTTGACAAGGAGTGGACTCTGATATTTAATGTTGAATGTCAGCTTGGCTGGGCCATGATTCCCTGTGGCTTGGCAGTTACGATGTAGTTTGGCAGTCATATCATAATGTGGCCACCTCCGTGATGGGATCTGCTGCGAGAGACAATCAGTTGAAAGGGGTTTTTCTTGGGGGTATGGTCTGTATCCAGTGTAAGTTCACTTTCTGGCAAGGCTTACAGGCTTTTGCTTGCTCTTTGTCCTGCAGCTGGCTCCTGTTCATCTAACCTCCAGTTCTTGGGGCTTGAGGTAGCAGCTTACCTGCCGATTTTGGGATTCGTCTTCTTTTTTTTTTTTTTCACCCTCCAAGGTCTGTGAGGCAGCAGCTTGCCAGCTTACCTGTCAATCTTGGGATTTGTTGGCTTCTGCAGCCTGTGATTCAGAGGCCTGTCGATCTTGGGTTCCCCAGACCCTGCAGTTCTGAGTCAGGAAAAGCCTCCAGCCTGACCCACGGACTTGGGACTTTGCAGTGTCTACAACTGCATGAGCCGTTTCCTTGATATAAATCTCTCTCTCTCTCTTTCTCCATGTAGATGCTTCACTGGTTTTTCTTCTCTAGAGAACCCAGCCTAAGACATATGTATAACAGTATCAGAATTTTTAACCCATATCTGATGGAAAACTATTCTTATGTGTAGTTTCTTTTGCCTGTAGTCTTAATAGACTCCACACATGTCCAAAGTGACTTAAATCAACACTTATACCTCTATCTCCTTCAGGGACATAGATTCGTTCATTTGTAGTGCAGTTTGATTCTTTTGTCACAGTTTGCATTTCATGCTGATATCTTTCAACCTCCAAAATGATTTTTTAATTTTGCATATGTTTTGCAAATGCATAGTGCCACACATCCATCACTACAGTATTATCAAGTGTAGTTTCACCACCCGAAAAATTCCCTCTGCTTTACTAATTCAACCCTCACAACCACTCCCTGCCCCCCAATTCCTGACAATCGCAGACATTTTTATTGTCTCTATAGTTTTCCTTTTCAAGAAAGTCACACAATTGGAATGATACAGTATTTAGAATTTTCAGACTAGGTTCTTTTAATGACAATATGCATTAATATGTTTGTACATTAACCTATCGAATGACATCTGCTTGCTTCTATCATTAACCTATCAAATGACATCTGCTTGCTTCTATTTTCAGTAATTATAAGGAAAACTGCTGTTAAAGTTTGTATGTAGGTTTTTCAATGGACATAAATGTTCAAATTGGTTGAGTAAATACCTAGGAGTATGATTGTTAGAATGTATGCTAAGACTATGTTTAGCTTGGTATTACACTAGACATCCAAATCAGAGCATTGGCTCCAGGGAGGGTCTTTATAGATACCCCTGGATATTTCTTGGCATTATTTGGTTTGTAGATGGATGCCCAGATGGTCTCTTCCCTATGCATGTGACTCTCTCTGTATCTGTTCTGCTCTTTTTATAAAACACCATTTAGAGGGATTAGGTTTAGGACCCACCCTACTCTGGTCTGACCACATTAACATAACAAAATGAAAACTCTATTTCCAAACAGGGTCACATTCACAGGTAAAAGGGTTAGGACTTCAAGGTATCTTTTTAGGGGACATAATTCAATCTCTAAGATAGGGTCACCTAGATTTTTCCCTATGCTTTCTTCTAGAAATTTTCTAATTTTGCATTTTATATTCTGGTCTGTGATTCATTTTAAGTTAATTTTTCTAAAAGGTGTAAGGTCTGTGTCTAAGTTGTTTTTGTTTGTTTTTTACATATGGACATAGAATTATCCTAACATAATTTGTAGAAAGGATTAATCTTTCTCTAGTGAATCACCTTGGTGCCTTTGTCAAAGATTGCTGTTTTTGTTGGGTACTATCCAATCGATTCTGACTCATAGCAACTCTGTAAGACAGGATAGTGTTTCCTAGGCTGAAATCTCTACGGAAACGGATTCTAACATCTTTCACCCGTGGAGTGGCTGATGGGTTTGAACTGCTGACCTTTCGGTTAGCTGCATGGCACTTTAACCAATGTGCCACCAGGGCTCTGGAAAGTCTTTGGTAGAATTAACAAATCAAATCATTTTGGCCAGTTGATTTTTTTTCCCCCTGAAGCGACAACAGTTATTGATTCTATTTCTTTAAAATGTGTGATTTGTCTATTTCTCTTTGTGCAAGCTTTGGTAACTTGTGCCATTCAAGGAATCAGTCCATATTATCGAAGCTTTCAAATTTGTGGGTGTATTATTCTTATATTAGCTTTTAATATCCATAGTGTCAATGGTGATGACCCTGCTTTCATTTAAAATATTGGTAGTTTGTATTCTCTTCTTTTTCTTTGTTACTTAGTAAAATGGATTTTTTAGTTGTTGAAAACAAAGGTTGTTTTATTTTCTTTTTAATCCTTTCTGAAAATCTCTGTCTTTGAGTTAGTATATTTAGGCAATTCACATTTAAAATGATTACTGGTATATTTGGATTAATGACTACCAGGCTTATATTGTTTTGTGTTGCACATTTTTCTTTGTTTCTTTTATTCTCTTTTTTTCCTTCACTAGCTTTAGCTGAGCATTTTATATGATTCCATTTTATCTCCTCCCTCAACATACTAATTATATTCATTAAAAAAAAATTAGTAGTTGTCTTAAAGTTTGCAATATACATATGTTATAGATTGAATTGTGTCACCCCAAAAATGTGTTTCACCTTGACTAGGTCATGATTACCAGCATTGTGTTGTTCTACACTGTTTTGCAATCTGATGTGATTGATTATCCTATATGCTGTAAATTCTAATCTTTGTGATGTTAATGAGGCAGAATTGGAGGCAGTTATGTTAATGAGGCGGGACTCAATCTACAGAATTAGGTTGTATTTTGAGTCATCTCTCTTGAGATATAAAAGAGAGAATCATGCAGAGAAGAGAGGGACTTCATATCACCAAAAAAGAAGAGCTGGGAGTAAGTGTGTCCTTTGAATCCAGGGTCCCTGCACTGAGAAGCTCCTAGACCAGGAGAAGATTGATGACCAGGACCTTCCCCCAGAACTAACAGAGAGAGAAAGCCTTTCCTAGAGCTGGCACCCTGAATTTGGACTTCTAGCTTCTCAAATTGTGAGAGAATAAATTTCTCTCTGTTAAAGCCATCTACTTGTATTTCTGTCATAGCAGCACTAGATAACTAAGACATCATATTTAACTAACCTCTATCCACCGTCAAATAACATTATATCACTACATGCATAGGGTAAACCCAAAACATAGGCACCTTATAAAAGATTCTTTCTAATTCTTCTCTCTTATCTGTTATAAAATCTCTTATCTGTTTCACTTATCCGTAAGTTATAAATACCCACTACATTGTTACTGTTATTAATTTAAACAAATATTCATTTTTTAGATCAATTAAGAAAATTAGAGATTTTATATTAACTTATTCTTCATTGTTGCTTTTCCTTTCTTTATGTAGATCCAAGTTTTTGACCTATATAATTTTTCTTTTGCCTGAAGAAATTGACATTTCTTACAAGGAAGGTCTACTGTTGATTTTTTTTTTTTTCTTCAGTTTTTGTTTGTCTGTGAATATGTTTATTTGCCCTTCACTCTTGCAGGATACTTTTGCTGGATTTAGAATTCTAGGTTAGTTTTTTTTTTTTTTTTTATCACAAATATTTCACTCTTTTCTTAATTTCATGGGTTCTTAAGAGAAATTTACTGTAATTTTTATTATTTTCCTCTATCATTAGGCTTCCTTTCAGAATGTTCTCTTTGTTTTTGCTTTTCTGCAGCTTGAATATTATATGCTGAGAGCCAGATTTTTGGTATTATTTTGCTTCGAGTTCACCGATTTTCCTGGATCTATGGTTTGGTGTCTATCATTAATTTTGAATTTTTTCTATATTAATTACTTGAAACATTTCTTCTCCTCGATTTTCTCTCTGACTCTCTTTTTTCTTCCTGTATTTCAAATACATCTTTTAATATTGCCCTATCCCAGATACTGGATTTTCTGTTCTGTATTTTTCATTATTTTTACTCTTTGCCTTAGAGTTTGGAAATTACCTATTGACCTGTCTTCAAGCTTACTGATTCTTTACTCAGCTTTGTCCAATTTACTGATGACATCCTTCATTTCCTTTGCATTTTTTTCCTAGTATTTCCTTTTGTTTCATTCTTAGAGGTTCTCTTTCTTTTCTTACTTGATGCTTCTCTTCTTGCATGTTGTCTACTTTTTTCATTAAGAACCTTAACATATTAATCATACATATTTTAAATTCCTTGTCTGATATTTGTGTGTTGTTGTTGTTAACTGTGGTCCAGGTGACATTGTGTGTACAGAGGACATCTGCCCCCTAAGGTTTTCAAGGCTACGACCTTTCAGAAGCAGATCACCAGTCCTGTCTTCTGAGGCAACTCTCTATCTTTCTGCTAGTAACTGAGTGTTTAACTGCTTGCATCACCCAGAAACTCTTGATATTTATATAATCTGTGTCATTTCTGAGTTTGGTTCTGATGCTTCATTTTTTTTTTTCAGACTGTGTTACTCTAGCCTTTTGGCATGCCTTGTAATTTTTTGTTAAAAATAAGACATGAAGTATGGGTAATAGGAACTGAGATAAATAGGCTTTTATTATAAAGTTTTATGATCAACTGGCTAGGAGGTGGGTTTTGTTTAATGTTTGGTAGCTGTGGGAGCCTGAAGCTTCAAATTTCTCCAAAGTCCTTGTTTTTGACTCTCCTGTTGTCTTTGGGATTTCCTAAATATTTCTACTCAGATACATTTGCATCTTGCATCTCTTCTAGCTGTAATCCACTGTTATTATGTCTGAATCTTGTTGTAGTCTTCCTATTCTTTTGATTATATATCAGTCTTTTTCCCTGGACTGTACACTTCACAAGCTTTCTGCTTCTCTTGCCTTAGTGCCTTAAGCTAGATTGAGCTTGAACTGAAGAATTGTCCTTCATTCAGGTGAGATAAAGTCTTTTCACCTGTATACGTCCCCATTTTTATGGGAACAGTCTGGGAATATGTTCTCTTCTCCCCTCACCCTGCCAGAGCTATAGAAAAATTCTTTCTTGAGATTTTACTCTGATAATCTGGTGGATTTTCTGGAAGTAGAACCCACAAAAGTGTGGGGACCACCTTAAAACTGTAGCCCTCCACAGTGTTTATCTCTTAAGCTATTCCACATATTCTCAGCAATTTGTCAATATTACCATATAAGTGTTCTTTCCAGTTCAAGGCCCCAGGGCTTCTCATTCTGGTAAACAGATCTCAGCTGTGACTCTGTTTATTTTCCTGTCTCTTCAGATTTTGGGATGGTGGTATTTTCCGCAACCTCAGTTCTCTGAAGGATCTATGAAAAGCTGTGAAAACTTGTTTGTCCAGTTTTTTCTTGTTTTAATGACAGGAGAGACAACTGCTAAGTTCTTCATATGCCAGCACTGAAACTAGAAGTACTTTAATTTTTTTAAAATGGTATTCTTGAAATAGCCCAATCTCTCCATCTTCCTTATGAAAAAATAAATTACATAAGACACTTGACATTCAAGCAACCTGCTGTATTTTTTTTATCAATAAAAACCATAATCCGTGCTTTTGAAAAAGATTTATCTTACCCAAAGTGTTAATGATTATTTAAAATTTTACCTACAAAATCTGTAAATTTACTTAAGATCTTTAATGAAGAAGGAAGCTAGTATAAACAACTCTTCACTGATGGTTAATATAGAAGGAATATATATATATATATAAACCCTGGCGATGTAGTGTTTAAGTGCTATGGCTGCTAACTGAAGGGTAGGCAGTTCGAATCAGCCAGGCACTACCTGGAAACTCTGTGGAGCAGTTCTACTCTGTCCTATAGGGTCGCTATGAATTGGAATCGACTCGACTGCACTGGGTTTCGTTTTTGGTTTTATATATATATATATTCTTCACTGATGGAACATCTTTGACTGAGTTTATAATATATTTCTAAAATTGTTTAGATGTTTTGCTCCTGATAAGAAGTCTCACATATTATAAAAAAGATTTAATACCTGAGGAGTGTTGTAGGAGAAAAAAAATCACAAAGTTTAGTAAAGCAAAAAGAAAGTCTTATCTTGCATATATTTAAATAGACAAAAGTGGGAAGCAGACAAGCATGTTGTTAGAGCCATGTCTGCCTGAGTCCAAGGAAATATTACAGAATAAGCAAGAAGGGGAAAACAGACAAACATGCTGCCACAGCCATGTCTGCCAGAGTCCAGAGAATGGACAGAAGTGGGGAAAACGGACAAGCATACTGTCACAACCATGTCTGCCCAAGTACAGGGAATATTACAGAGTCATCAGTATATATTTACATTACAAATGGGCAAAACCATTGAAAGCTTCACCTTTTCACAGATTGGCTAGAAACTGTCATCCTACATATTGAATTGTTTTTCTTAACAATCATTGGTACAGGTTTCAGTAATCACAGTCAGGAGGGTCTTCACTGGTCCAACAAATTTCTATTCTTTATATGTTAATAGAAAAAGATAAGAGTAGAAAGTCTTTTGTGTTCTGGGTTATATGAAATGTTCCCTAAAATATATTCTCCAAGATTATTCTACCTATTGTCTTTATCTCAGGGCCCAGTTGATGTGTCTTTGTGAGTCTTTGTGAGTCATTGTGAGCCCAGCTTCAGCTGTGTCACATTCTCTATGCTCAAGGACAGGGAATAATGATTCCAATATTATTCTCTAAATCAGAGTAATCCACAGAGAACTAGGTATTTAATAAATTGTATTTTTTAAAAAATAACCATTTAATCTCTTGATTTTTCTAGCAGGGAGTACTTAATGAAATAATAATAATGACTGGCAAGCATTTTGAAAATGTCTTTCCACTTCTACTCTAATTCTCTTGTATTCTCCCTGATAACTGAGAAAGAGCTACAGCCAATTGGGAAAGTAAGCCTAGAATAATAATATTATGTCTATTCAAGGCTTTTGTTTATATGTGTTTGTAAATGTTCTTACTTCCAGGGTTCTGAGAGATGGAAAAATTTATACTGTACTAATAGGCATACAATTTGACAATTTATAACAAAAATCTTTAAGTACTAATTCCGCAAATCCACATGTAGGAACTTATCCTAAGGAAGGTATTACAGACACACAAAAAATATTTAGCTACAAAATGCTAGTGGATATGGTATTTAAAAATAGGAAAACCATTGAAAGACTATATATGCACAAAGCTAGATATTAGTCAAATAAATTATGGTGTATTCATTCAACGAAGCACTAAGTAATATATTTTGTAGGTTTTAATATTATGCTGTTATCCAAATAATAGGTAAATAAGTTTTAAGAATGAATGTCAAATAATTCAGATTTATACCACATGTGAAAGACAACCTTCATAACTTCTCTAGTGCTCTTAATGTTTTGCTCTTTATCTTTCTGAACATAACCATCACATTCAAAATACATATTCTCGTATTTGAATGTTTTAAATAACAACTGATGGGTTATGTCATGAAATTTATTATTTTTACCCTGTTAAAGAGCACTCTAAAACTGTGGTGCTTGGCATAACTAAAATGGCTGCCTTAGGTTGAATCAGACTCCATTTTGTTTTAAGCCCCTAAGGTTTGAGGGGTTTGTAGTGTATGAGCACCATTTTTGTATACACAACTCTTCCATCATATTTCCCCTTTCACAGGCACCTGCTTAAGTATATCTGAGAGGTCTCTCTTATCTTTCAAATATATAGTATAGTTTTTCTTTTGTGTCTTTTAAAATTACCAAACATATTGCGCCCAATGTCTCAATCACTTTACTTTACTTTAAACATATTTCAGTTTTTACACCTTTTCATTTATGTAAGTGTAGTTTATGTCTTCTAACTCCTGCATAGTATTTATTCCATTGTAGTCATTTACCTTATTTTACCTACTCATGCCTACAGACAAGACTACCTGATTGCTGTAACTACTTGATGTATTGTTGTGGTGCTATGCCTCACACATCTCCAGGCAGAGCTGGTGAGAGCTTATCTGTGAGATAAAATGCAGACTGAGATTGTGGTGTCAGGGTTATAACATACCTAGCTGAGTTCTATGAGATTGCTTTCCAGGATGGCAGGACAATTTCAAACTTCAGTCAGCAGAGCAGGAAGGTTTTTTTCTCCCTGGCATGCTTTGCACCTCTTACCATTTCAACATGACACTTCTGCCTTTTGATGTATAGAGTAGTATTTCACAGCTATTGTAAATTTCATTTATCTGAAAATTGGTGAAGTTGAACATTTTTCTTTGTTTACTAATTATTCCAGTTTCCTTTCTAAGACTTGTATATTAACATTGTTTACACATTTTTCTATGGTTTCTTTTAAGGATGTTTTAATATCTTGACTTCAGAAATGGCCATGTCTATTTCTAATCTATCACACATTTGTCAACTATGTCTACGTTTTGCTTTCTTAATCAGAAATCTTCACATTATCTAAAATAAAATTTTCTCTTTTTTGTTTGTTTTGTCAATTTTGAGGTTGTCTTTAAGGAAGACTTCCATCACCTGGGTTACAGTACTATTCTCCTGCATTTTCTCCCATGTGCTTGATATTTTAGGTCTTTAACACATAGATCTTAATCCATTTGGAATTTGTTTTCTCAATGTTCTAGAGGCTAAAATCCAAATCAGGGTGTTGGCTATACTGATTTCTTCTGTGGTGACTACCAAGAGTCCTCAGCATTCCTTCACTTGACAATTCCCACAAGTTGTCTGTCTTCCCCCTGTATAAGTGGGTCAGTGTCTATTCTGGTCTTTTTATATGACACCATTTAGAAGTGATTAGGTTTAGAACCCATCCTCTTCTGGTTTGATCTTATTAACATAACAAGAGAAAGTCTTATTTCCAAACATAGTCATATTTAGAGGTACAGGGGTTAGGACTTCAACACATATTTGTGGGGGACACAATTCAATCCATAGTAGTAACTGAAATAAAAAAAAATCATTGGAGGGACTCAGCAGCAGATTTAAGCTGGCAGAAGAAAAGATCAGCAAACTGGAGGATAAGGCAATAGAAATTATTGAGTTTGAAGAGTACCAGGAGAAAAGGATATAGAAAATTGAGCAGAATCTAATGGAATTGTGGAACTCCACCAAGCAAACTAACTTATATCTCATGGGAATCCCAGAAGGAAAAAAAGAGAGAAAGGGATAGAAATACTATTTGAAGAAGCAATAGCAGAAAACTTTTTAGATTTGACAATGAACATGAATCTACAAATCCAAGAAGTTCAATGCCCTCCAAGTAGGGCAATCCCAAGGAAATCCAAATGGAGATACATAATACTCTTGAAAACCAAAGTTAAAGAAAATACCCAGGAATAAATTTAACCAGGGAGGCAAATGACTTGCTCACTGAAAATTGTAATACATTGCTGAAAATATTAAAGAATACCTAAACAAATAGAAAATCTTCTATGTTCGTGGATTGGAAGACCTAATATTATTAAGATGTGACTACTACCCAAAGCATTTCGTAGATTCAATACAATCTCTATCAAAATTCCAGCACCTTCCTTTGCAAAGTAGAAAAGCTAATCCTCAAATTTATATGAAATTTCAAAGGGACCTGGGTAATCGAAGCAGTCTTGGAAATGAAGAGCAAAGTAGGGGGAGTCATAATTCCCGATTTCAAAACATACTGCAAAGCCACAGTAACCAAAACCTTCTGGTACTGATATAATAGTAGACATATAGACCAATGGAATCGAATTTAGAGTGTAGAAATAAACTCATACGTCTATGGCCCACTGATTTTTGGTAAGGGTACTATGTTCATCTAATAGGGAATGAATAGTCTCTTCAATAAATGAAGATAGGACAACTGCATCTCCATGTGAAAAAGAATGAAGCTGGATCCATACCTCACACCATATATGAAAATTAACTAAAAATGGATGAAAAACTAAATGTAAGAACTAAATCCATAAAACAAAACCTAGAGGAAATGTTTCAGGACCTAGTTTTCAATAATGGATTCTTAGATTTGATACCAAAAGCAAAACATCAAAAGACAAAATAGATAAATTGAACTTCAGCAAAATTAAATACTTTTGTGTATCATAGGTCTTCAACTCTGTGAAGACACAACCTACAGAATGGGAGAAAATATTTGGGAACTATGTATCTTATATGAGCTTAATTAGCCAGAATATATAAATAACTCCTACAACTCAACAGCAAAAGACAAACAACCTAATTAAAAAAAAATTGGAGGGAGGGGCCAAGATGGCGGACTAGGTGGACGCTCCCGCGGATCCCTCTTGCAACAAAGACTCGGAAAAACAAGGGAATCGATCACATACATAACAATCTACGAACTCTGAACAACAAGCACAGACTTAGAGACGGAGGACGAACAAATACGGGCAGACAGCGACTGTTTTCAGAACTAGGAGCCAGCGCACCAGGCAGGTGACCTTCGGAGCTCGATCTGGGGCAGAGCCCAGGGGGGCAGACGGCACAGAAAGGGGGCCCACCCCTTCCCCCCCGAACCCATCCCGGGAGGAAGCCTAGCAGGTTGGCGCGGGCGGCGTAGGGGCGCAGCCGGAGGGAGAAGCACCCGGGAGGCAGTGACTGATCTGGGAGGGGGGAGAACAGCGTCCCAGCTGGGGTGCCGTCCCGCCGGGAGTTAGGCAAGAAGCCGACGGGGCGCGAGCGGGGGGGGGGTCAGCTGTGTTTCCCTGGAGTGACCCCAGGGCGGGGCCCACACGTTCGTGCGGGAGGACGCGCACCCAGTCCGTGCGTGTGGCACGGCACACCAGAGGGAGAAATCCCCGGAGGTGTCTGGTCTCAAAACAGGGAAAGCAGCATCCCAGACGGGGAGCCATTCCGCTGGGATCTGGGCACGCGCGTGCACGCGCGCGGGCGGGGCATGAGCGCGGGGTCCATTTTTATTACCCTGAATTGACCCAGGGGGCGGGACCACCTGGTCGTGTGAGTGACGCCCTCCCAGTCTGCGTGAGAGGTGTGGCACACCGAAAGGAGAAGTCCCCGGGAGGAACTGATTGGTCCCGAAGCGCAGAAAGTAGCGTCCCAGATAGGGTGCCGTCTTGCCAGGGCTTGGGCGCGCGCACGAATGGTGCGTGAGCGCGGAGTCCATTTTTATTGCCCTGAATTGACCCAGGGGGCGGGCCCACCTGGCCGTGCAGGTGACGCCAAACCAGTTCGCGCGAGAGGTGTGGCGCTCCGGAAGGAGAAGTCCCGGGGAGGAAGTGACTGGTTCCCGAACAGGGAAAGCAACGTCTCAACACGGAAGTCATCCCGCTGGGATTTGGGCGCGCGCACAGGCGGGGCGTGACCGCGGGACCTAATTATAATCGCCTGAATAGACCCTGGGGGCGGGCCCACCCGTTCGTGCGGGAAACGACCACCCAGTGCCCACGAGCGGTGCCGCGCACCGGAGGAAGTCCCCAGGAGGAAGTGACTGGTTTCCGAGCAAGGAAAGCAGTGTCCTAGCCAGGGACCCGTCCAGCCTGGATTTTGGCGAACGGGGGCGGAGCGTGAACGTGGTGTTCAGCTCTATATTCTGTGGTGCTACACTCCTAGCTCTCAGATCCCTCCCCCACCCTCCCCAGGCGACCCCATTAACATCCGAATACCCGGAGCCAGAGAGAGAATTCAGATAGGGATCTGACTGCATTTTTTTTTAGCTGACTACTTGGAAAATCTAGTTTCCCAGTGATGGCTCAGAGACAGCAGTCCATATCAAACCACATAAAGAAACAGACCATGACAGCTTCTCCAACCCCCCAAACAAAAGAATCAAAATCTTTCCCAAATGAAGATACAATCCTGGAATTATCAGATACAGAATATAAAAAACTAATTTACAGAATGCTTAAAGATATCACAAATGAAATTAGGATAAATGCAGAAAAAGCCAAGGAACACACTGATAAAACTGTTGAAGAACTCAAAAAGATTATTCAAGAACATAGTGGAAAAATTAACAAGTTGCAAGAATCCATAAAGAGACAGCATGTAGAAATCCAAAAGATTAACAATAAAATTACAGAATTTGACAACGCAATAGAAAGTCAGAGGAGCAGACTCGAGCAATTAGAATGTAGACTGGGACTTCTGGAGGACCAGGGAAACAACACCAACATAGCAGAAAAAAAATCAGATAAAAGAATTAAAAAAAATGAAGAAACCCTAAGAATCATGTGGGACTCTATCAAGAAGGATAACTTACGAGTAATTGGAGTCCCAGAACAGGGAGGGGGGACAGAAAACACAGAGAAAATAGTTGAAGAACTCCTGACACAAAACTTCCCTGACATCATGAAAGAAGAAAGGATATCTATCCAAGATGCTCATCGAACCCCATTTAAGATTGATTCAAAAAGAAAAACACCAAGACATATTATCATCAAACTTGCCAAAACCAAAGACAAACAGAAAATTTTAAAAGCAGCCAGGGAGAAAAGAAAGGTTTCCTTCAAGGGAGAATCAATAAGAATAAGTTCAGACTACTCAGCAGAAACCATGCAGGCAAGAAGGGAATGGGACGACATATACAGAGCACTAAACGAGAAAAACTGCCAACCAAGGATCATATATCCAGCAAAACTCTCTCTGAAATATGAAGGAGAAATTAAGATATTTACAGATAAACACAAGTTTAGAGAATTTGCAAAAACTAAACCAAGACTGCAAGAAATGCTAAAGGAGATTGTTTGGCCGGATGACCAATAATATCAGGTACCAGCACAATACAAGGTCACAAACAGAACGTCCTGATATCAACGCAACTCAAACAGGGAAAGCACAAAAACAAACAAATTAAGACTAATTCTAAAAAATAAATAAATAAACAAAATAATACACACAACAGGAAATCATGGAAATCAATAGATAAACGATCAAAATAATCAAAAAGAGGGACTAAATATAGGAGGCATTGAACTGCCAGATGGAGAGGGATACAAGGCGAAATAGAAGGATACAAGTTAGGTTTTTACTTAGAAAAATAGGGGTAAATAAAAAGGTAACCACAAAAAGGAATATCAATTCCATAACTCAAGAAAAAAGCCAAGAAAAACGTAACGACTCAATAAACACAAAGTTAAACATTATGAAAATGAGGATCTCACAAGCTACTAAGAAAAACGTCTCAGCACAAAAAAGGATGTGGAAAAATGAAATGGCCAACAACACACATGAAAAGGCATCAAAATGACAGCACTAAAAACTTACTTATCTATAATTACGCTGAATGTAAATGGACTAAATGCACCAATAAAGAGACAGAGAGTCACGGACTGGATAAAAAAACACGATCCATCTATATGCTGCCTACAAGAGACACACCTTAGACTTAGAGACACAAACAAACTAAAACTCAAAGGATGGAAAAAAATATATCAAGCAAACAATAAGCAAAAAAGAAGAGGAGTAGCAATATTAATTTCTGACAAAATAGACTTTAGACTTAAATCCGCCACAAAGGATAAAGAAGGACACTATATAATGATAAAAGGGACAATTGATCAGGAAGACATAACCATATTAAATATTTACGCACCTAATGACAGGGCTGCAAGATACATAAATCAAATTTTAACAGAATTGAAAAGTGAGATAGACACCTCCACATATATAGTAGGAGACTTCAACACACCACTTTCGGAGAAGGACAGGACATCCAGTAAGAAGCTCAATAGAGACACGGAAGACCTACTTACAACAATCAACCAACTTGACCTCATTGACTTATACAGAACTCTCCACCCAACTGCTGCAAAATATACTTTTTTTTCTAGCGCACATGGAACATTCTCTAGAATAGACCACATATTAGGGCATAAAACAAATCTTTCCAGAATCCAAAACATCGAAATATTACAAAGCATCTTCTCAGACCACAAGGCAATGAAGCTAGAAATCAATAACAGAAAAACTAGGGAAAAGAAATCAAATACTTGGAAAATGAACAATACCCTCCTGAAAAAAGACTGGGTTATAGGAGACATCAAGGAGGGAATAAGGAAATTCTTAGAAAGCAACGAGAATGAAAATACTTCCTATCAAAACCTCTGGGACACAGCAAAAGCAGTGCTCAGAGGCCAATTTATATCGATAAATGCACACATACAAAAAGAAGAAAGAGCCAAAATCAGAGAACTGTCCCGACAACTTGAGCAAATAGAAAGTGAGCAACAAAAGAATCCATCAGGCACCCGAAGAAAACAAATAATAAAAATTAGAGCTGAACTAAATGAATTAGAGAACAGAAAAACAATTGAAAGCCAAACAAAGCCAAAAGCTGGTTCTTTGAAAAAATTAACAAAATTGATAAACCATTGGCTAGACTGACTAAAGAAAAACAGGAAAGGAAACAAATAACCCGATTAAGAAACGAGAAGGACCACATCACAACAGAACCAAATGAAATCAAAAGAATCATATCAGATTACTACATAAAATTGTACTCTAACAAATTTGAAAACCTAGAAGAAATGGATAAATTCTTGGAACAATACTACTTACCTAAACTAACACATTCAGAAGTAGAACAACTAAATAGACCCATAACAAAAAAAGAGATTGAAACGGTAATCAAAAAACTCCCAAAGAAAAAAAGTCCTGGCCCAGATGGCTTCACTGCAGAGTTCTACCAAACCTTCAGAGAAGACTTAACACCATTACTATTGAAGGTATTTCAAAGTATAGAAAAAGACGGAATACTACCCAACTCATTCTATGAAGCTACCATCTCCCTGATACCAAAACCAGGTAAAGACATTACAAAAAAAGAAAATTTTAGACCTATATCCCTCATGAACATAGATGCAAAAATCCTTAATAAAATTCTAGCCAATAGAATCCAACAACACATCAAAAAAATAATTCACCCTGATCAAGTGGGATTTATACCAGGTATGCAAGGCTGGTTTAATATCAGAAAAACCATTAATGTAATCCATCACATAAATAAAACAAAAGACAAAAACCACATGATCTTATCAATTGATGCAGAAAAGGCATTTGACAAAGTCCAACACCGATTTATGATAAAAACTCTCACCAAAATAGGAATTGAAGGAAAATTCCTCAACATAATAAAGGGCATATATGCAAAGCCAACGCCAATATCACTCTAAATGGAGAGATCCTGAAAGCATTTCCCTTGAGAACGGGAACCAGACAAGGATGCCCTTTATCACCGCTCTTATTCAACATCGTACTTGAAGTCCTAGCCAGGGCAATTAGGCTAGACAAAGAAATAAAGGGTATCCAGATTGGTAAGGAGGAAGTAAAGCTATCACTATTTGCAGATGACATGATCGTATACATGGAAAACCCTAAGAAATCCTCCAGAAAACTACTGAAACTAATAGAAGAGTTTGGAAGAGTCTCAGGATATAAAATAAACATACAAAAATCACTCGGATTCCTCTACATCAACAAAAAGAACACCGAAGAGGAAATAACCAAATCAATACCATTCACAGTAGCCCCCAAGAAGATAAAATACTTAGGAATAAATCTTACCAAGGATGTAAAAGACCTATACAAAGAAAACTATAAAACTCTGCTACAAGAAATTCAAAAGGACACACTTAAATGGAAAAACATACCCTGCTCATGGATAGGAAGACTTAACATAGTAAAAATGTCTATTCTACCAAAAGCCATTTATACATACAACGCACTTCCAATCCAAATACCAATGTCATACTTTAAGGGAATAGAGAAACAAATCACTAATTTCATATGGAAAGGAAAGAACCCCCGGATAAGCAAAACATTACTGAAAAAGAAGAAGAAAGTGGGAGGCCTCACCCTACCTGATTTCAGAACGTATTATATAGCTACAGTAGTCAAAACAGCCTGGTACTGGTACAACAACAGGCACATAGACCAATGGAACAGAATTGAGAATCCAGATATAAATCCATCCACATATGAGCAGCTGATATTTGACAAAGGACCAGTGTCAGTCAATTGGGGAAATAATAGTCTTTTTAACAAATGGTGCTGGCATACCTGGATATCCATTTGCAAAAGAATGAAACAGGACCCATACCTCACACCATGCACAAAAACTAACTCCAAGTGGATCAAAGACCTAAACATAAAGACTAAAACGATAAAAATCATGGAAGAAAAAATAGGATCTACCCTAGGAGCCCTAATACAGGGCATAAACAGAATACAAAACATTACCAAAAATGATGAAGAGAAACCAGATAACTGGGAGCTCCTAAAAATCAAACACCTATGCTCATCTAAAGACTTCACCAAAAGAGTAAAAAGACCACCTACAGACTGGGAAAGAATTTTCAGCTATGACATCTCAGACCAGCGCCTGATCTCTAAAATCTACATGATTCTGTCAAAACTCAACCACAAAAAGACAAACAACCCAATCAAGAAGTGGGCAAAGGATATGAACACACATTTCACTAAGGAAGATATTCAGGCAGCCAACAGATACATGAGAAAATGCTCTCGATCATTAGTCATTAGAGAAATGCAAATTAAAACTACGATGAGATTCCATCTGACACCAACTAGACTGGCATTAATTCAAAAATCACAAAATAATAAATGTTGGAGAGGCTGCGGAGAGACTGGAACTCTCATACACTGCTGGTGGGATTGTAAAATGGTACAACCACTTTGGAAATCCATCTGGCGTTATCTTAAACAGTTAGAAATAGAACTACCATACAACCCAGAAATCCCACTCCTCGGAATATACCCTAAAAATACAAGACCCTTCACACAAACAGATATATGCACACCCATGTTTATTGCAGCTCTGTTTACAATAGCAAAAAGTTGGAAGCAACCAAGATGTCCATCAACAGACGAATGGGTAAATAAATTGTGGTATATTCACACAATGGAATACTACGCATCGATAAAGAACAGTGACGAATCTCTGAAACATTTCATAACATGGAGGAATCTGGAAGGCATTATGCTGAGCGAAATGAGTCAGTTGCAAAAGGACAAATATTGTATAAGACCACTATTATAAGATCTAGAGAAATAGAAAAAAACGGAAAAGAACACATACTTTTGTGGTTACAAAGGGGGGAGGGAGGGAGGGAGGGAGGGAGAGGGCTTTTTATTGATCAATCTGTAGATGGGAACTGCTTTGGGTGAAGGGAAAGACAACACTCAAAACAAGGAAGGTCAGCCTAATTGGACAGGATTAAAAGTAAAGAGGTTTCCGAGATAAAATGAAAGCTTCAAAGGATAGCGAAGCAGGGGCTGGGGTCTGGGGAACTTGGTTTGAGAGGTCTTCTAAATCAATGGGCAAAACAATTCTATTATGAAAACACTCTGCATCCCACTTTGAATTGTGGCACCTGGGGTCCTAAATGCCAACAAGCAGCCATCTAAAATACATTAATTGGTCTCAACCCACCGGGAGCAAAGGCAAAGGAAGAACACCAAGGTCACACGACAACTAAGAACCCAAGAGACAGAAAGGGCCACTTGAACCAGAGACCTACAATATCCTGAGACCAGAAGAACTAGTTGGTGCCCGGCCACAATCGATGTCTGCCCTGTCAGGGAACACAACAGACAACTCCTGAGGGAGCGGGAGACCAATGGGATGCAGACCCCAAATTCTCATTAAAAGACCACACCTAATGGTATGATTGCGACTAGAGGAATCCCAGAGACAATGCTCCCCAGAACTTCTGATGGCACAGGACAGGAACCATCCCCGAAGACAAATCATCAGGCATGAAAAGGACTGGTCAGTGGGGGGGAGAGAGATACTGATGAAGAGTGAGCTAATTAAATCAGGTGGACACGGGAGAGTGTGTTGGCAACTCTTGACTGGAGGGGGGATGGGAAGATAGAGAGGGAAGAAGGTAAAATTGGCACGAAACGAGAGACTGTAAGGGCTGACTCAATAGGGGGAGAGCAAGTGGGAGAAGGGAGTAAGATGTATGTAAACCTACATGTGACAGACTGATTGGAATGGTAAATGTTCACTTGAAGCTTAATAAAAATTAAAAAATAAATAAATAAATAAAAATAATTGAAAGACTTGAATAGACATTTTACCAAGAAGATATACAAATGTCCAAAAAGCACATGAAAAGATGCTCAATGCCATTAGTCATTACCAAAAAACAAACAAACAAAAAAAACAAATCTGTTGCCGTCAAGTTGATTCCAATCCATAGCGATCCTATAGGACAGGGTAAAACTGCCCCATAAGGCCTTCAAGGAGCACCTGGTGGATTTGAACAGCTGATCTTTTGGTTAACAGCGCAGCTCTTAACTGCTAAGCCACCAGAGTTTCCCATTAGTCATTAGGGAAATGCAAATCAAAACTACAATGAGATATCACTTTATCCCCCCAAAGAGAGCTATGATTAAACAAAATAAAACACAGAAAACAATAGGTTTTGGCAAGAATGTGGAGAAACAGGAAACCTCATCTGTTGCTGGTGGAATGTAAAATGGTTCAATTACTGTGGAAAACAGTTTGGAGTTTTCTCAGAAAGGTAAACATAGAATCACATAAAAGAAAAAAAAAAAAAAAACTTACTGCCATTGAGTCAATTATGACTCATTACGACCCTATAGGACAGAGCAGAACTGCCCCACAGCAGCAGCATAATTGGTTAGCAGCCAAATTCTTAACTGCTGCACCACTAGGGCCGCAATATGACCCTACAAGTCCACTCCTAGGTATACATCCAAAAGAATTGAAAGCATAGACTCAAACATACCTGTACACCACAGCTCACTACAGCATTATTCACAATAGCCAAAAGGTGGAAACAACGCAAGTGTCAATCAAAAGATGAATAGGTAAATAACATGTGATACATACATAAAATGGAATGTTATTCAGTCATAAAACAAAACAAAACAAACAAAAAAAACCATTGCCACTGAGTCAATTCCAACTCATAACGATCCTATCGGACAGAGCAAAACTGCTTCATAGCGTTTCCAAGGAGCAGCTGGTGAAATTCTGTTACATGCTACAATATGAATGAGCCTTGAAAACACTAAGGTGAGTGAAATAAGTCAGACACAAAAGGACAAATATTATTTATTCCACTTATAGAAAATATCTAGAATATACAAATGCATAGTAACTGAAGTTTATTAGTGGTTACCATGAGAGGGAAAAATGAGGAGGTATTGCTTAAGGGGTACTAAGCTTCTGTGAAGGTGATAAAAATCTTATGAATGAATAGTAGTGATGGTTGTACAACATGGTTGGCATAAGCAATACCACTAAATTGTACGTATAAAAATGGTTCAACTGGCAAATGTTTTCACCACAATAATAATAAAAAAAAACTTGCTGAGATTTTATTAGATTTGTATTTATTAATTTGAGAACTGATATATATTATCTACTGTTACACTTCTCCCTGTGAAAGTATTATATGTCTTCATTTATTGAGTTATCTTCATTACAGTCATATGCACTCTTAAAAAAAAACAAACCTATTGCTGTCGAGTTGCTTCCAATATATAGTGATCCTATAGGACAGAGTAGAACTGTCCCACATGGTTTCCAAGGAGCACCTGGTGGATTCAAACTGCCAACCTTTTGGTTAGTAGCTGTAGGTCTTAACCACTATGGCACCAGGGTTTCCTATCTACTCTTAGCTAGATAAAATACCAAGTAGTATAAACTATAAAGTTTTTGTTGTTAATGCAATGTCACCTCTTTTTGTATTATATTTTCTTATTGGTAACTCCTGGCAAGTAGAAAACATGTCAAATTTGACCATGCAAAATTTCTAATGTGCCTTCTATCTCCTTAAAGTGTGTATGGATTCTCTTCGATTCATTGCATTGATAATCATGCCAACTATAAAGTATTTTTTAAAAATATATTTTCCCTGGTAATCTATTTCTTTATTTAGTTTATGTAGTTAATTTTCCAGTTTCTCAAAAATGATCTTACACGTTCATGGTAAAAATGGGCCTTCTTGGCCTGTTAGTCTTTAATGAGAAACTATTCGAAATTTATTTATTGCTACGATGCTTCTATTCTTTTGTTGGAGCACATTTATCAATATCAAACTAAGGAAGCTGCTAATCATTTTTCATTTTCTAGGAGTTTC